>NC_034010.1:1480467-1736064 GCF_000346465.2 Prunus persica | reverse complement strand
TTTGCTGTGAGGCATAGATAAAAGACAAGAAGGGATAAAAATAAAAAAAACCTAAGTGTTGCAGTCGATGACAGTATAAAGCAAAGCGTGCAAGCAATCTTAAAAATCTATGGACCACCCCAACGGAAGTCAAACTCTTCCATCACTATCAGCCAAAAGGACGAAAAACCCAACTATTCACAAAAAGAAACCCTAACCTTTAACTGTACCCCCGATCAACCCCAAATTTCGAACCTTATACTGAAAATTTCTCACTCACTCAGTCACTGCTATAGCAAATTGAACTCCAATGGTTGCCTTAGAAAGGATAGTTCACGGCATGCAACTCCAATGTCTGCTCGAAGGTTCGGTTCACATGCTTTCCCCCTCTCTCTAGCGCTAAATTGGATTTTGTTTCGTTCAAAACGACGAAAAGTCGAATATACCCCAAACAACAAGATCATGACACTCACATGGTCAATCACGACGGATTCTGTTACGGCATGACCTAATTGCAATTAATTGTCTAATTAAAGGATGTAATTGCCTAAAAAAAAAAAAGTTCACGGACTCAATTGCAACTGGGGCCATAGTTCAGGGACATCTACAGTAGATAACCCCATATTTTTAAATAGATTATGCAAGCCCCAATGTGGTTTGGTGCTATTGGGCAAGGCTAAAAAACTTTCAACCATGACTAATGTTGGGAGGTGGTGAAGAATTGTTCGAGATTCTGAATCATTCCAACGGGTCCGACTGTTGTGTTGAATGAGACGCCACTTCATGATTCACCACCATCGGATTCGCCTTTGGATTCCCCCATGAGTCAAGACTCACCCATCGAAAAGGAGCCACAGCCTATTGGCCGAAAGGTGTCGAAGGCGAAGGCGAAGGCGAAAGCGAAGGGAGAGACTAATTCTAGCAATAATAACTCAAAATTTTTGGAGGAAATTGCAAGGCACAGCGCCATGAGAATTGAAATAGACATGAAAACCCAAGCAGATGAGAGGGCAATTCAAGCAAAATATGCAAAAGAGATGGAGTATTTACGCACAGAAAACATTGACAAGAAGGATTGGGAAACTATGGCCATGGATACAAGCCATATGTCTCCTAAAACAAAATAATTTTGGAAGCTTGAATGAAGGGACGTTATGAGAAGAAGACTTTCCCATGACGATGGACCTAGCAACACGGATTCATTAAATGATCAAAACCATTAAGTTAGTTTGCTTGCCTTTTATTTCATTGTATTTTAATGTTTTGTATTAAAGTAGTTGTAATTCATGTATTTAATTTAATTAGTAGTAATTCTTAATGACTTCTATTGGTTTTCTTTATTTAATAAACAAACCATTCAGTAAAATACTTTTTTATTCAACATAATCTGTGCATAAAAAAAAAAATTTAAAGGAAAAACCACAACCAAAGCATAATAAATAAAAAACACAATCATGCCTTAACTAAAAATAAAACATAACCAAATCATAACTAAAAATAAAACATAACCAAAGCCCAAATAAATAAAACATCAACACAATTCCGAATGTTGACTTCACCTCATTCACCTTCATTGCTTTTTGTTGAGGCCCAAAAAAGTCACGAGAAACCCTAAGACATTTAAAGCCCAATATAACATATAATGTTGGTCATGCGTTAATCCAAGCTGTATTTAAGGAATTAATTCATTAAATAAATATAGAAATAGTGTACATGCCATGCCAAACCAATAATACATTTTTCTCATGCCAATCACCTACCAAGCTAACATGAACCCAAGTCATGTGGTTTACAGAGCTTGCACGAGGATTATGATGTGGAAGGTTAAGGAGATCCACAAGGCCCACATAAGCTATTGGATAATGAAGACTTTAGGATAGCTACTTGGGAGCACCAAAGTCCAAGCCCATTACTTAGAGTTCTCCAATCTGGGTAAGCAAATGAGATATTCTTCAAGCACTCCATATTACACACTGGAAACAAGCCAATTCCGATACTTCCTTTTACCCATAGGAAATAGTCATTTTCCTATGCCTACCTTTATATGTTGGAAATAAGAATGGCCCAATTCTTCCTTTTTCCCATAGGAAATAATCATTTTCTAAAGCCTACCTTTATATGTTGGAAATAAGAATGGCCCAATGCTCCCTTTTACCCGTTGGAAATAGACTATCTCCAACACTTCTTTTTACCTATTAGAAACTAAAGAGAGCCTTCACCTTCTATAAATTAGGAGGCATTGCCTAGCCAAAACCAACCTCTCTTGGTTGCTACAAGCTTCCCAGCAACCAAAAGAACTCACCCCTCATTCGGCTGCTGCAAGCAACACAGCAGCCATCGGCCAATTCTTCTTTAGCCATCAGGCCCTTCCTTTAGTTGCGGGAGCAGTACAACAACTTCTTGCTTTAGCTGCTGCAAGCATCCCAGTAGCCATCAACCCCCTTCTTCAATCATCACACCTCATTCCTAGTTGTTGCAAGCACCCCAGCCATAACCTCCTCTCCTTGAAATCCATTATCTTCTCTATAAAGCCTAACCAAGCATAATTCCAAGCTTTTCCTTCCTTCCTTCCAAGCTATAAACACTATGGCCTTCAAATCTCAAGCTTTTCCTCCCATCCTCCTTCTCTTGAAACTCTTAAATCCCCACAGCCATAGCCATAAACAATAAATTCTCAACACCCAAACTCAAGCATATCAAACACCAAGCCAATCACAAGCATTCTCATTTGCTAAACTTGTGGGTCTTTAGCTCCCACACTCCAAGCTCTCATGCCAAGCTCATATAATCTCATATCAACATCAGCAAGTCATCTTCAACTCATCTAGAGCGAGCAACACCCTTACTCATTGCTGGAAGCTTCAATTTTCAAGCTGTTTTTTCCATCTTCTTCCTTTCTTTTCCATAAACACATCCAGATAGGGCAAGCATCACCTCTCACCTCTGGAACCCTTCAATTTTGAGCTCTATTATTCCATTTCTTCCCTTTTTTCTCTTTTGGCAAGCCACCCAAGAGCCTGATGAAGCTTTTATGAAGCTGCTGGAAATATGCTAAAGCCACTCATCCTTTATATATATATATATATATATATCTCTCTCTTTCTCTCTCTCTCTCTCTCTCTCTCTCTCTCTCTCTCTCTCTAAAAGCTTCATCCCAAGTCTGAAACACCCATCCTCTCAAGCTAAGTTGAAACCATAATTATTACTTTTTTGGTAAGAAAATGCAGACATTGTAAGCTCTTTGTCTAGTTGCCGAAAACGCCCAAAATCTCAAGCCTTAATCCTTTCTTCATGCTCATTTTCTCTTAGCTCCCACGCTATAAGCCTTTCATGCCAAGCCTAGTATTATCTTGATTCACCAAAGCAAACTCTCATACCAAGCCTGTGCAACATCATGCACCATCTCCAACTCTTCGTCTAGCTGAAGGAAACATCAGCACAAAACACGCAGCCGCTGGAAGAAGAACAGAGTACTCCCCTGGGACTTGCTTCTCCCTCGGGATGCTTTGGGCCTAGTTCTCACTAACTCAGAAAAAGGGGCAACGAAGGCTTGATTCACCACTCTATGACGGTCTAAGAATCAACAAGCTCGGACAAGCCTTCCGACGGAAAAAGATCCCAACACATTTCACTGCCCATAATGCTCCATCAAGTCAACTTGACGTTGTTCATGAATATAAGAAGATTACATCTCCGTATATCGATCAATCATACGGGTCATGAAATAACCGTCCCTAACCAACGGTTTATGCTCCAATGGCTGTCCATTTGGCTCAATGGGCCTTTCATAAATTCTTGTCAAGGTCGTGTTCATGGGATCCGATTTAAACACGTCTTATACATCATAATCATACTCATCCTCCACAATCATGTTATGGAGGATGATGCAAGTCATCATAATGCTCATCAGCACCTCCTCATCAAACATACGAGGAGCACCTCTAATAATTGCCCACAGAGCTTGGAGGATGCCAAAACACCTTTCGACATCTTTCCTGTATCCTTCTTGATAGGCAGCAAATAATTTTTGCTTTTGGGATTGGGGATTCGGAATTGACTTGACAAATGTGGTCCATCTCGGGTAGATGTCGTCTATTAGATAATACCCGTTCCAGTAGATGGTATTGTTGATATCATAGCTGATATTTAGGGCTTCACCTCTCAAGATCATTAAAAATTGAGGATTGACCCAGCACGTTCAAGTCGTTTTGAGATCCAGCAACTCCGAAGAAGACATGCCAAACCCATGTATCGAATCTAACAACGGCTTCAAGAATGATACTTTTTTGCCCTTTTCTATTTCCATAATCTCCTTGCCATGCAATTGGGCAATTCTTCCATTGTTAGTGCATGCAATCAATTCTTCCAATCATTCCTGGAAATCCTCGAGCTTTTGCTTTTTTGTAGAAGAAGTTAGAGGTCCCTGGGCATAGGTTTGCGCAGGTAGTCCCTGGTGTACAGAGTTTCCACTGCATCACAAAATTTTACCAAGATCTCCAAAGTAATGGACTTCCCCATCCGGGCAATCTCATTCACCTGATCAGCAGATGAACCATACGTCAGCATTCATATAACAACTGTAAGCTTTTGTTCCGGAAGTAGTCCCAAAAGCCCAGCAGCATCACACTTTTGAACCAAGTATGCATCATAATTGCAAATATCATGCATGACTTTGTTGAACAAATGAGGTTGCATTATATATCGCCTTCGAAAATCAACATCAGATTACAAAAAAGTTGGGATAAAATAATCTTCCAATAGATTCTTACCTCGAGAATGCCTATGTCTATCCACATTCGGGCCATAGCCAACTTGTGAACCACAGCGGCGGCCTTGGTTTTCTTCATCCATCAAAGTTACTGCTATGGCAACTTGTTGATCTTGTTCTATTTGCACCCTTTTGCCATCAGCTCGTCTACGCCTTCTTTCATTAGTTTCTCGCTCTTGCCTCTCCAAGCATCTCCTCATGTTTGACATTGAGAATGAAGTATGAATTCTAAAATCTGAGAAATGAAAATATAGAGAAGATCTGGTGTGAGAGGTATGAGCTGAGCCTATGGTTTTATAGAAAAATGTAGGCAGATAGAGATGACACGTGGCTCAATTTTAGAGGGTGAAAATCTTATCTGAAATTTGAAATTTGAAATTTATTTGAAATTTGAAACCGAAAATCTTATGCAAAAATTTTATCCAATTATGAGATATGAATTTTATAATAAATATTGACATGTAGGAACCCAAAAATTTTATCCAAAAATATTATCCTAATTATTGTTTATTAGGTTAAAAAAAGAAAAATGAATAGTATTTGCCTTTTGCCATGGCAACGGGTGGAAATACACATTGCTTTTTGCTAGGGCAGCCACTATTCATGTGAATAGTAACTGCCCTAGCCCTCCCCCCTCCCCGCCCTTTCCCATGGCAAATGGGGGAGTTGCTCTTATATAAATTTTAATATACTTTTTTTTAAGTATCAATTACATGGATACCATCCAAAAATAAAATTACATAGATATCTTTATTCACTTCTATCCTCTCTCCTTTTACTTTCCACCCACCATCCATAGTAACTCTTCAAAACACGCGCGAGTCATGAGAATCTCTTTAGAACCCACAACACGCAACAACAGAAGAGAAAACCCAAAACTAAAAACGCCTTCTTCTTCTTCTTCTCTTTTCTCTCTCCTCTTCTTTCTTCTGATGCTTCATGCAATTGAACTTAGTCTGATTACTCACCAATTAATGCCCCAAATTCAAAACCATAATCTCCATCGCATTGGAAACTGCAAAATCCTAACTCCACCAATCATCAGCAGCAATGGAGCAGCTGAAGACCATAGGGCGAGAGCTTGCGATGGTTTCCCAAGGCGGCTTCGGCCAATCCAAGGAGTTCCTGGACCTCGTCAAGTCCATAGGCGAAGCTAGATCCAAGGCCAAAGAAGAACGGATCGTCCTCCTCGAGATCGAAACCCTAAAATGGCGTCTCTCCGAGCCTGAAATCCCTAAACGCAAGATGAAGGAGTACATCATCTGCCTCATCTACATAAATGCTTGGCCACGACGGCTCCTTCGCCTGGCTCACCTAATTTATTCACTAATATCCTTATTTTGAAACCCAATCACAAATGCCCCTTATAAAAATTCCTTATTGCCCATCTTTCACTTTTGTTTAGTTGTTCTGAGCTCTCTCAAATTTTCTTTCACAATTTCTCGATCTCACTCACTCAACTCTCCTCTCCTCTCTTCTCTCTTTCTTGCTCGCACCCACATCGACGACAATCACTGTCACCTCCTCAGAAACCCTAACCCATATCAGCGACGACGACCTTTCCACCTCCATCTCTCACTCTTTGTCACCTCTTTCGACCTCCATGCCTAGAGATGACGTCTTAGGTAGACAGCTTGGCTTTTCTCCTACACATTTGGGTTTTCTTCTTCTTGTTTCAATTTCATATATGGGTTTGGATTTTTGGTGCTTGATGTGAGTTCAAGTCCCTCCAAGTCAAAATTGGGTGAGATTGTACATAAATTTGTTGAAACATAATTGTGGGTTTAATTTAAAATTTTACTATCTTTGTTTACAATTAATATTTTCAGCTTGTGTAGAGAATGTTATTTCAGTGGGATTATACAAGAACTTTTTGAACCAAAATTTTGAGATTGTGCAACAAAGATTTTCTTTTGCTTATTGAATTTGATTACTGAGTTAGGTTTTTATTTTGACAAAAAACAATTGAAGAAACACAGTTATTTGGTTCAATGATTTGAATTTGTTTGTCCTGTTTTGGGATGTGATTTTTTGAATAAACTACATAAATTGATTATGTCTTGAGGTGGAGGATATCTCCAAAAGTGACTGTGGAGTTTGTAAGTTTTATGAGATGCCAATATTTTAACATAAGTTTGATATTGTAAAGTTGGCATATGTTGGATCTTGGTTTTCTCTATTTTTCGTAATCAATCTTGGATATGTTTTTGGTGTAGTCTATAGTTCTCAAGGTTGGTATCATGCCAAGATTGTGTTGGTGCCATGAGAAGGGTTCTTGGAAAACTTGAAGGTTTGACAACTCTTGCATTTATCTAGTTCCATTGTCTTGCTCTTCTTCTTCTCTGAGACTGTGCTTCTTTAACTATTTGAACAATGTCAAATGCTGTATTGATGATTTCCTGATTTGTATTTTTATTCGCCTGCCAAGACACACATTCACTTCACCCATGTTTATAATAACTTTTATATTGCAATTGAGTAGTACGAAATTGTGTGCATGAATGTGAACTTTAATTTTGCAATGGTACTATCTTGTGAAAGTTTGCTATATGAAGAATTGGGTCATTTAAAAAAGCCAATAATCTGTATGAAGATAGGATTCTTGAAGGCCATCCTTCACTGGAGAAATCACAGATAGATTTCTCAGAGGTATATATAACTCAGCAAACTTCAAGCTCAGCTCTTAAATGATGTATATCATAATTTTTTTTTCTTTCTTCTATTAAAAAATGTATTTCATACTACAGTTTTACATTTATCCACTCTATTTGTTGTAGTGCATGTAAATGTATGTGTATGATACTTATAGTGCATGTCAATATGTCTCAACTTGTTTTGGTATTGGTTTCTATTATGAATTTTAGAATTGGTTTTTGTTTTGAAATTGGTTTCAGTTGTGATTGAATGTTATGTTTTTGTTTCCGTTGTGATTGAATGATTTGCTTCTAATATGCAATTTTGATCAATTTTATACGGATGGAAGATTGTCTTGTTTCAAGTGGCAGCATTCTCTTGGGGAGGAAATTGCTAACTTTCAGCTTAAATTCGGTTCTAAGAGGAGATGTCATCGAATTTTGCTAATGTGTTAAAATTCCCAACCAAGAGGAGGGATGTAAGTTTTTTTGTTTTTTGTCACTTTATGCATATCTTAAGATGTAATGAGATAACATTGTTAGTTCATCAAATTATGAAAGTCAAGTTAGAAGGAAATTTGTCAATCTCTAGTCCATGTTTTCATCGTTCCCCTTGCAAAGAAGAAAAAAATACAAATGTAACCAAATCTGTGATTTAATTGGCAAATGCCATGACAGATATGTATTGCATATGTATTGCACATGTATGGCCCTTTATTGCTTCTGTATTGCCCCCGTATATCTTTTTTTTTTTTTTTTGAAGTCTGTTGGAATAAATTTATAGGGGGATTGTGAAATTTTTGTATTGCCATTGTATAGCCTTTTATTGCTTGTGTATTGCTACTATATTGCCCCCGTAAATCTTTTTTTTCTTCAAGTCTGTTGGAATAAATTTATAGGGGGAGTATCGAGTTTGTGTATTGCCATTGTATAGCCTTTTATTGCTTGTGTATTGCTACAATATTGCCCCAGTATATCTTTTTTTTTTTTTTTTCAAGTCTATATTGGAATAAATTTATAGGAGTATGTGTATTGCCATTGTATAGCCCTTTATTGCTTGTATATTGCTAGTGTATTGCCCTTGTATATCCCTTCTTCTTTTTTTTTCAAGTCTGTATTGCAGGAATGAAGGTGGGGATGGGGATGAGAATGGCATACCCACCCTCGATTCGACCCACAGAATCAGAAAATTTGAATACACAATATGGGCCCAAAAATGACAAATTTTAACAACAATGTAGCACATAGAATACGCAATACATACCAAATTATGAAAATTTAACAGAATTCACAATCCACAAAACACCAAACCCAATACAAATACAATTCAAATTCACACTCCAAAACAAACCAACACAATTCATAATGTATGTCCAAACATTAGGTAGTGGAACATTGTTTTTACAGGTGCTTTTATTGTGGCCTGTGCCACTGCACCTTGAGCATTTTCTCCTTATGATATCCTCTCCTTGCGAGGGAATCCTTAGCTTCTTTCGTCGGCCTGGCATGACCTTTGCATTGGGAGGACGCACAACTCTACTTTGGACATCTTCAGGAATAACCCACAGGTCTTAAGGCTGTACCGGGTAGATGGTATCTGAATAAGCATGCAACCATGTATTTCGAGTGTAATAACGAGAAGCCATGGAGTATGCATTTAGTTTCAAGAAACGACAAACTGAAACTACATGCTTGCAAGGTAGTTGCTCAAGCTGAAACTTCCTACAACTGCAAGTGTTATTCGTCAAATGTACGTGGCCATCCATATCACCATTCACGACATTATACTCTACGTGATTCAGTTTCACGACATTCATCCTTGAAGCACATTCCAACCTGCGTCTTAGCTTCTTCTCGCCAAAGTCAGGGCACAATGTTGATGTACATTTCAAAGCAAAATCACGACGTTTACTGAACCATTTCACAAGCAGATTGATGATTTCATCAATCAAATGCACCACTGGTAGCATCCTTGCGAACCGAAGGACTGAGTTAATTGACTATGCAATATTTGTTGTCATTACATTGTATCGACGTCCATCCATGTGAGCTCTAGACCATTTGTGTAATCTTGCACTTTCAAGATATTGAGCAACCTCATCATTTCCCTTGATCTTGCGAAAATGACGATCAAATTTAGCGATACCATAAGATTTCGCAGCTTGTTCAAAGTATAGCAATAATTTATCATGTTTTTTCAATTTGAAAGTGCCTTTCATGTTTCCCTTCATATGGTAAAAGCATATGCCATGTTGCGCCGTTGGAAAAACGTTGTGCCACACATTCTCTATGCTAATATTCCAATAAGAAATAATCACAAGATTTGGACACTCACCAATGGCTTCATGAAGTTTACTGAAAAACCAATGCCATGATGCATTCGTCTCTAAATCCCCAATTCCAAAAGCAAGAGGATATATATTTCGATTTCCGTCAAATGCATTAGCAACAAAGAGGACACCCTTATACTTACATTTTAAATGCGTGGCATCCATAGCAATGACTGGCCGCATCAAAGATTGAAACCCTCTAATACATGCCCCAACAGCCATAAAAAAATACAAAAAGTGATTGTTCTCATCGATCTGGATGTATGTCCTTGTACCAGAATTCACACGCTCTAATTCATGACAATAAGCTGGAATGAGAGAATATGCCTCCTCTACTAAACCTCTAGTGGACATTAGAGCTAACTCCCTCGATCTCCAAGCTTTGCAATAATTAATGGTGACACCAAAGTTTTGTTTCACATCTCTGATTATATCACTTGGTGTGTATATCGTGCGAGAATCTTTCAACTTTCGCTTCACTGCATTACCAACGAGTTTAGCACTTGTGTGATGATGTTTGTCATGTATAAAACTCATATCACATTCATGGACCGGATTATATTTCATAATCATGAAGTTCGTTTCTCCATAACTAGATGCACGAAGCCGCCATGGGCATGGACCTTGAGAACAAACCACAACCAATCGACTCTTGCAAGACTGCTTCACCTTAAATTCAAAGTGACCTCTCACTCCCGCCAACTGTAACTTGTTGGACAGGGTTTCCTTACTAGAGAAAATTTTCCCCACTTCCAAATTTTGGATCCCAATTATTCCATGAATATGCGCTTTCAATATCTTCTTCTTCATCATTTACAATACCCAAATTGTGCACCTTTTGTTCACCCATTTGCCTCCAATTATGTCGAATAGAAAGTTCAGATGTTGTTCCGAAACCGACCACACCCACTTGTGAAAATGTCTCCAAATGGGCCAAAATAGGAGAGGATGAGTGCATTTGCAAGCCATTCATTTCTGTACCATTATCACCACTATGCACCCCCTCCACCCTTGTAAAATCAATCATGTCTAAATATTCTGTTCCGAAATCACCATGTACATCACCATTGCTTTCAACTATGGCATTTGAAGAACAGGCCATCCGACTCATATCCGTCGTGATATGCATACGATCACCTACAACATTTGTCACTCCTCTGTCTTCTATGCTCACCAGTAAAGGAGCCATTTTCGACGGAATTACGTCACAAATGTACTTAATAAAAAATTTAACATCATCATTATCCTCAATCTTGGTATGCTTGCACTCATTCGAGGATATTGAAACTGAGAACTTTAAACAAAGCTTGTCTTCCCTGTTGTCTGTATTAACAATCTTATGCACCCGTTCCAAAAGCTCATCAAAAGTGATGTTTCGTGAAACTACTATGCCTTTTGAGTCACCCCCTTCATATGTGCACATCTTCTTTGAGGTTACCCATTTTCCATTGTAGCAAACCAAAATTGCAATTGTGTCCATTTCTGACCATCATAAAATTTCCTCTTGTTAACACATGTTAAGCTACCAATAAAAAATCTGTCAACTAGTGGATAAACCATATAGATAAAACATCAATTAAACATCAATAACCAACAATTTTAAAACATCAGCATTATGCAAAGTGAAAAGGTTCAGCTAGCATAGCGCTGTTTCAAGCTCCAGCAAGGAAGGCATGTATCAAGAACTCTTAAAGTTAAATCCAACCCAAAGCCATTAACCTAGGGTATCCTATTACTAACTAACTACTTACAAATTGCCAAACCTTGACTGTCCAAGATTGTTTCATATCGAATATCATACCACCCAAAATAGTGAATACATTACTTTCAAGGAGATTTGCAAGTCCAAGTCTCAATCACAAAATGGTGTATACATCATTTCAAAGACAAATCATAAGCACAAAACAATGTATCCAAGTAAGAGCTTAACAACCACAGGAAATAGTTGGTAAATTTCATTCAATCACAGAAACAGCAAGCCACAACAGAAACCCATTAATATCTCATTCAAAACAGTGAGAGCAATCACCCAATAATCTCAATCAATCAAAGAAACCCAAAACAAAAACAAAAACAATATTAGAACTCACCACAGTGAAGATCGACGATGAAGGTGCCGTGGTTTTGTGGTGGAAGTCGACAATGGAGGTGGCAAGTCAAGACTATGGCTTCGTTGTGGAGGCCGACAACGGAGGTGGCGAGTCATGCCTTGGCTAGGGTCCGATTCCAAATTTGGGGTTCAACCTTGAGGTTGAAATCAGCTCCTAGTTGGAAGACATAACTAAGAGGAGATAGAGTTAGGGGAGATTCTAAGGTTGAGATGGATTTTGTGAGGTTTGGCACAAGGGAAGAAGAGGAAGAGGAAGAGCAACGATTGAGAGAAGTGAAGGATGGGCAATAAGCTGTCAATAAGGAGTTTTTATGAGGGGCATTTGTGATTGAGTTTAAAAATCAGGATATTAATTAATAAATTAGGTGAGAGAGGTAAAGCCGCCAATTTCCCAAGAGAAAACCCAAAACTAAAAACGCCTTCTTCTCTCTTCTCTCCTTTCTTCTGCTGCTTCATGCAATTGAACTCAGTCCGATTACTCACCAATTAATGCCCCTAATTCAAAACCCTAATCTCCATCGCATTGGCAACTGCAAAATCCTAACTCCACCAATCATCAGCAGCAATGGAGGAGCTGAAGACCATAGGGCGAGAGCTTGCGATGGTTTCCCAAGGCGGCTTCGGCCAATCCAAGGAGTTCCTGCACCTCGTCAAGTCCATCGGCGAAGCTAGATCCAAGGCCGAAGAAGAGCGGATCGTCCTCCTCGAGATCGAAACCCTAAAATGACGTCTCTCCGAGCCTGAAATCCCCAAGCGCAAGATGAAGGAGTACATCATCCGCCTCGTCTACATAAATGCTCGGCCACGACGGCTCCTTCGACTACATCCACGCCGTCAAGATGACCCACGACGACAATCTCTTGCTTAAACGCACCGGTTACGTCGCCGTTTCGCTCTTCCTCAGCGACGATCACGATTTGATCATCTTGATCGTCAACACCATCCAGAAGGATCTCTAGTCTGACAATTACCTTGTCGTTTGTGCCGCCCTCAATGCCGTTTGCAAGCTCATCAACGACGAGACTGTGCCTGCCGTTTTGCCCCAGGTCGTGGACGTCCTCGCCCATCCCAAGGATGCTGTCAGGAAGAAGGCCATCATGGCGCTTCACCGCTTTTATCAGAAATCGCCATCTTCTGTTTCACATCTGGTCTCCAATTTTCAGGAAGCGCCTTTGTGATAACGATCCGGGAGTCATGGGTGCGACGCTCTGCCCGTTGTTTGACCTCATTACAATCGATGTGAATTCTTATAAGGATTTGGTGGTCAGCTTTGTCAGCATTCTCAAACAGGTCGCCGAGCGCAGGTTGCCCAACCATCAGTTGCCGGCGCCATTTATTCAGATTTTACTTACTTTCAATGAAGTTGAGCTTATTATTTATGTGGGAAGTTTTTGGCATGATAGAGGAATTGAAATAATGAGCTTTGTTTGTTTGTTGTAACGTAATGTAGTAACTGAATTAGTTTGATAATGCAGATTAGATTGTTGAAGATCTTGGCATTGTTGGGGAGTGGTGATAAGCAATCGAGTGAGAAGATGTATATGGTAGTTGGCGATATTTTTAGGAAGTGTGATTCTACCAGTAATATAGGAAATGCTGTACTTTATGAGTGTATTTGTTGCGTTTCTGCCATATATCCAAATCCTAAGTTGTTAGAACAGGCTGCTCAAGTCATCTCAAGATTTTTGAAGGCTTGAGGTTTTTATATTTTTCAATGTAATTTTCTGCAAATTATAGTCTGCATGTAGATTATTTGGAGAGTTAAACACCAATTCCTTGTTGTATATTTGGTCGACAGAGTGACAGTCATAATTTGAAATATATGGGCATCGATGCCCTTGGTTGACTAATAAAGATTAGTCCAGAGGGAGCAGAGCAACACCAACTAGCCGTCATTGATTGGTTAGAGGTGAAAGAATTCTGTTGGGTTTGATGGATTGGTTTCAAATCATGCTTTAAACTTTTAATTTAGATGAAGTTTGTTGTGCATGATGCAGGACCCAGATGATACTCTGAAGCGAAAAACATTTGAACTATTGTACAAGATGACCAAGTCCTCCAATGCGGAAGTGATTGTGGATCCTATGATTGAATACATGATTAGCATTAATGATAACCATTACAAAACATATATAGGTTCTAGATGTGTGGAGCTTGCGGAGCAATTTGCACCAAGTAATCAATGGTTTATCCAGGTAAGAGTGATACATGTTGCCTTTTATATTCTAGCTATCATGGGAGTATTTTGTTAGTGCTTATTAAACACTTGATGTCATCCATGCCTGATATTCCTTCTCTGCAGACCATGAATAAAGTCTTTGAACATGCAGGAGATTTGGTAAATGTCAAGGTGGCACATAACTTGATGAAGTTGATTGCTGAGGGATTTGGAGAGGATGATGATTCTGCAGATAGTTAGTTGAGATCATCTGCGGTATGTAACTTTAATTTTGCACCTTATGTTTATAACTGTTTTATTCAATGTCATTAAAAAGTTGCTATTTCAGTTATTATATGGTTAAAAATGTTATAGCATGCCCCCTATATTTTTGTGCGATTTCAAAGGTTCCTGTTGAACTTTTGATCAATGTCTCCCTTAAATTTTTGGACTCCTCAAATAGTCCCATCCATTAACTTAGACCGTCAACAATTGATGGTAAAATCATGGACATATCATGTTAGGAGGATGAGTTGCCACGTCAAAGAATTTGACACATAACTTACAGGTGTCACTTGTTCTAGTTAGTTGTAAAATTTGTAAGTTACTCTCAAGCCATTTCATGCCTATAACGTTTGAGACCTCAGAGGTGGATTTTCCTAAGGTTTTGGTTGCGAATAGAAGCATTACTTATTACTGCTATGTTTGTTGTTTGTGATGATAAACATTTTGATGTTGCAAAATTGCTAAGGCTTTTCATTCTTTTTGCCATTGAGTTCAACCGTCCCTGATAAATTCAGCATAGGAGATATAATGATGCATTCACCTTTTTATAGTACTGCTATTTGTGTAACATTTGAGGATTATATTCTAGTAGTATGTTTACAACATTTTGTGCATTGCTCGCTTCTGCACCATTTACAACATTTTGTACATTGCTTGCTTCTGCACTATGTCTTAAACCATTTCCTTGCTTTCCCTGTTTCTGCATATTAAAGAATTAAACTTCTTTATGTGCAGGTGGAGTCATATTTGCGTATAATTGGTGAGCCAAAGCTTCCATCTGTATTTCTTCAGGTACATTCTGTCCTCTCAGTTCTTTTCTTTATGTAGAAATTTTTGGAAGAATATTCCTGTTGATATCTGAATTTTAGTTGTGATCTCAGGTCATTTGTTGGGTTTTGGGGGAATATGGAACTGCTGATGGAAAATATTCTGCTTCCTATATCATTGGGAAGTCATGTGATGTGGCAGAGGCGTATTCAAATGAGGAACCCGTCAAGGTATCCCCCAAACCCAGTTTTTTGTAACTAGAGGTTCATTATCTGCATTTGTAATTTTTTAGGGTTTGATTTGAAGAAATTTTCCATGCTTCTTAAATTTGGTAATGAGGTCAGGGTATAATTGTATTAAACGAGATATAATTTAATTATATCTACTGTTAAAAATGCATATAAAGCTAGAATCCGAATAAAAATAATGGGAGTGCAAATCATAATTAAAAAAAATATTTTCTTAAGAATTGGGATTAAAAGGTAATTTGAAGTACAATTTTACTTTGATTAGAATAAGCAGGGTCTCTGTGTAGTTATAGAAACATAAGAGCTTTTGGAAAGAATAAAGAAGAGAACACAGGGCACACAATTTTTATTTTCCATTTGCTTAAGAAGCAAACAACCATAAATTTCGTATTTTATGAGTATTTCATAGGTTTAAAATTTTCTTCTCCCAATTTTATATTTGGTTATCTATTCATAAAAAGAGCACCATTTGTATTTGTGTGTATATTTGTATCTTACTTGTTGAAACTGAAGTGAGTCTGTTCTTCTCATACAGGCTTATGCGGTTACAGCAATCATGAAAAGTATGCCTTTGAAATTTCAGCTCAGAGAAAAGTGGATATCCTACCTGAGGTGCATATAATGAACTTTAATACTTTGACAACAATATCAATTTGCATGCATTAATCGTCTGCATAGATTTGAACACCTTTCGATGGCAATCTTGCTTTTGTAGCATAACGTGGAATTTTTATTTATTTTAATCTTGTCTTTATTATTTTTGGTTACCATTTTTTATTTTATTTTAGATTAAATAGGTCATATAGGATGATCCCATCTCTCTTTCCCATCTTCTAGAACTTTGCTGCTGTAGGGGTTGTTAAAGCCATGGAAGTTACTGTTTTACCCTCACTGGGCTAGGGTGATAAAAAATTGCTCCATGTTTGTTCAGTATACTCCTAATTTTTGCATTTGTATCTGAGGTTGAATCAGTTGTTTTCCTACGAGTGATTTTTTTTTTTCTTTTAGTTTCCTGCTAAAAATAATGCATTATGATTAGTAATCATGCTCATAATTGTAAGAGTTCTACTGGTATTTATGCCATTTTATTTTGCTTTCCCTGAGAGAAGATAAGATTTGTTAACTTGCAGATCTTTGACTGAAAATTAAGTTGGAAGATTGAAAGTTCAAATCTCATTCTACAGTTTGCACACTAGATTGAACAGGCATCCCTTTATAGATTAGCATCAGTCATGACTGGAATGAATTTATTCTTCCTGAATGATGGAAATTGCATTGTATGTAAATTTGCTTTTAATAGTGGGTTGAATTTCTCTAAAGAGCAGAGCTAAATCTGAATAAGATGTTTAATCAAAAGATGTAATGATTATCATGGATTTTGATAGATGAGTGGCAGTGCAGAATTCTCCTAGTAGTTTGGGAAAAAAGGACTCGAATTCTCCTACGTTCGTTTAAGCTGCTGTTCAATTCACTCAGGGTGGAATGAAAGTGTTTGCTATTTTTGCTTTTTCACCTGTTCAGAGCTTAGCTTTAGGGTTTAGGGTTAAGTTTTCCTGTTTGGTGGGCCTTCAAATCATCCATTCAGTGCTTAGGGTATCAGGTTTAGCACTCAGGTTATCAGCTACCATTCACAATAGTTAAACCATAAACTCTAAAGCGCTAACAAGCTATTCTACATCCTAAAGTAACAAATTGTTTTGAAACAAAAATTAAAGATGTAAAATGAAAACAGAAAGGAGACTTGAAAACAAAACAGACTGAGCAGCTGCTCAAGCCGCTTTCACAGAATTCAACATCAGCTCTAGCAGAATGACGTGTGCACTGTAGATCATCCGCTCTTGAATGGTTGACTATATGTATGTATGTATGCATGTAGTTTCCTAATCTTTTAATGATTGAAGGCTTAGTCAGCAAGAAGTTGAATCAGAGTGGTTGGTGGTGGGGCTTTTTTGAAATAGTTTCTATAAGAAAGAAACATAGTACAATTTTACTTTATACAATGGTTAATGCTAGTTAAGGGAGAAATGTGCTTGATAACATTCAGATATTATGTGCAGGATTTGTAATGTGCACGTAAAAATGTGTGCATGTGTGCGTCAATGATCAGTGGCCCTAGCTTTGAGGTCCAGAGCTCTATGGTTGCATGATGAATGTTTAATGCTTTTTTTAAGTTGAAGTTTTCTGGACACCATTATAATGTTGACATTCATCTAATCAATGATTAGCTATAATGTTGTCATTTTCATTTTTTTTGTGGCCTGTCATGGAAGTATATATTGATCGATAAAAATCTTTCTTCCCTTGCAGTGTCAATCTTTGGTGGATGAATTGTCAGCTTCTCACGCAACAGATCTGCAGCAGCGTGCATATGAATTGCAAGCTGTCATTAGCTTAGATGCTCCTGCAGTTGAGAGTATTATGCCGTCAGATGCAAGTTGTGAAGACATTGAGGTCATATTTAATTGCATTATCTACTCATACCCTTCTTTTTTTTGCTTCTCCTTTAAAGTATTTAGAACTATAGTAGTTCTGCATTTCTCTTTTCCTTGTTATTTGGTGGTTGTTGGCATACTGTCTGAACCTCCTGTTTTCTAACGGTAACGTCTAATGGTTATTTAACCTTGTGATTGCATTAAGTTTGGTGACCCTCTTATTGTTATATGCCAAACGATATAGTGTAACTTCAATTTTCTCTGTTTTTGTTTTTTATACAAAATGTATCTTTTGGATAGCATTTGGTGAGATATATCAAATAGAATCCTTGATGAATATAAATTAGGTATAAGGAAAGTGAACTAATGTATGTCTCATTAAAAAATGTAGTTGCCTTGTAAATTGTTCTAATAGGACGTACCACTTTTCCATGTCGTGATAATGTTCTTTCTCATATGGATACATTATCTTTGATGCAACATAATTCAGCTTTTCAGATCATGATTATGTTTGTGTTTCACAGATTTGTTATTACGAATCATGACATAACATTAAATATTTTTAAAACTGTATAGATCCAGAAGAATATTTTCCAAAATAGAAATACTATGACAAATGAACATGTATCCTAACTGACTGTGAATGCGGAAGGAATAGCTTTGCTTGCTTCCTTGTCAAATATGCCCTATCCGTACTACTTATGGGATGAAGTTTGAGAAAAAGTAAGGGCCCATATCTGACAATTGCAAGGGCATTAGTGTTTTTTTAAAAATACTGAACAGTCAGCCCCTATAAATAGGCAAGAAAATCATTAAATGAGGGACTTTTTTTGGTCCAAAAGAAAAAGGCCATTGTAAATGTTGACTGAAAAATAATCTGACTAGATGCCTTACTCTGTTTTAAGTAGAAAGATGTCATGTATTGTCTGGTTAATGCTGTTCTTGACCTTCCGATATTTTATTTGGTAAATTTTGAAAATGTGCTATGAATGTATATATGTATACAGTTATCAACTGCACAGGTTTTAATAGGGTCAGCAAATTATTGCTTTCCCTTCTTTTATCATTCTCGTGTATGTGTGTGCATGCATGGATCAATGTGAAGATAATAATCTTCAGGTCCCAATTGTGATAATGTCAGTTATCATTATTAAATTGTACATGGGTTTCTGAAGCCTTATTATTGCTTGACACTTAGTATGTATGCTCGTGCTGGAGGCACTAATTGTAAATTTCCTTGTAAAAAAAAAAAAATACAAAGATTGCTTTGTTGTAGTTTTGGTGCATATAAACATGATGATATAGATCTTGTGGTTTAGATCGAGAAAAATTCAGAATCAGTTTACGAATGATTAAAATTGCTTATTTCACCAACATGCATATTATACTGGCGAAACTTAATTTATGTAGCTGCCTTTGGTTGGTAATACCTGGATGTTAATCAAAATCAAGTTATTCTAATTGGTATTACACGACATGCTTTAATTAGTTTCCCGACTTCTTCGTCCCTGGTCCTTGCATCTTATTTCTTCCCTGTAGTTATAAGTTGCTCTTTTCATGGATTTTGCAATCGTATTTCTCTAATATGCTTGAAAACCTTGATTTTGGATCATGTGGAAACCATTTATTTATTTATTCCTTGAATAAGATTATTTTGTGTAATATTAATATTCATCTTCTCTTGCAGATTGATAAAAGCCTTTCATTCCTCAATGGCTATGTCCAGCAAGCACTAGAGAAAGGTGCTCAGCCCTATATTCCTGAGAATGAGCGCTCTGGAATGTTAAATATCAGCAACTTCAGTAACCAAGATCAGCGTGAAGCTTTAACCCATGGTCTTAGGTTTGAGGCATATGAGCTTCCAAAGCCAGCAGTGCCATCAAGAATTCCTCCAGCTGCAGTTGCATCCTCAACCGAGCTTGTTCCAGTTCCTGAACCATCTTATGCTAGGGAGATCCGCCAGCCTGCATCATTGCCACCTGTGTCAGATGCAGGATCATCGGAACTTGAGTTACGACTAGATGGTGTTCAAAGAAAATGGGGTAGGCCAACATATTCCTCCCCAGCATTGTTGATCTCAAATTCCTCTAGTTCTAGTTCCCAGAAATCAGCGAATGGGGTCTCACACAAATAGATAGCGTGAGCACTTCAAATTCAAAAGCCCTTGATACTTATGAGTCAAGGAGACCCCAGGTTGAAATTTCTCCAGAAAAGCAGAAGCTTGCCAGTTCACTGTTTGGGGGATCATCAAAAATCGAGAGGAGGCCATCTTCTGCCAACCATAAGGTGTCTAAGGCGAATATCCATGCTTCAGAGAAGCCCCAGGTACCAAAGGCAGCAGCTGTACACACTGAAGTTAATCATGAACCTGCTCCAGAATTGCTCGATTTGGGTGACTCAACTAGTAGTACTGCTTCCACTGTGGATCCTTTTAAGCAGTTAGAAGGGCTTCTTGATCAAACTGAAGTTGCATTAACTGCAAATCATGGTGCAGCTGGTGCTGCTAAGACACCTGATATTATGGGATTATATGCAGATACATCTCTCAGCGGGCTTAGTAGCAGTGTTGGCGACCCTTTGCCGACCAATAGGGATGAGTTTAATCTTGCATCCGAGTTATCAAATGCTACAAGAACTGCTCAAAGTGGGGTAACACAATTGAATAAGGGTCCTAACCCTAAAGATTCCTTGGAAAAGGATGCACTTGTAAGGCAGATGGGTGTAACCCCAACAAGTCAGAATCCCAACTTGTATAAAGATTTGCTTGGCTAAAACTGTTCAGAATGGCAAACATTCGATCATGATTGTTCGAGATTGTTTGCTTTGTGGTATGTGCATGGTCTTTCGGTGTGGTGGCTATATGATAGGAAATACAACTCAAGTCAGACAAGTTTCAAGGCCACCATGCAGAGCTGTAAAGGCACCATGCACCAAGAATGGTGGCAAAAATGAGGTATAGGCTTTTGTATTTGTTGGAAAGTGGCTTATGTAGGAATATAACCAAGTTGGTGATGCTTGAATATGTTGGTTTGAGCCATTTCAATGCGGAGCTTTTTCTTTGTGGCAATGTGGCGGTTTTGCAGCGCGCCACGGACACATGGCTCTGCAATGCATATTTGTCTACATTTACACTGCTGTGTGCCTCTCTCTTGTTATAATACTGCTGTATGAAGTGAATTTTTGTTTTCGTGTTGTTGGGACATTTATTCCTGTTGTCATAAGTTTTACTTGGTGTCAGTTCACATTGTAAGTTGTAGTTGTCTTTTTGACTATGAGATGCCCCTTGTAATTTTTGGTGGATAAAATTGGACATTCGACATCTACATCTACAGTAGCTATCCGGTCATGCAATGACAATAATATTGTGCTTTCGTGAACAAGGAAGTTATAATTCCTAGTGTATTTTTCTTAGTTTCTAAACCCAAATTCTCTTTGGGTAATTGAGCCATTGGAGATGTTAGCTCTACCAAAGAACCAAAATCTGTTCACAAACTAGACAGGAGTTCGAAAACAACATAATATGCATGCTGCTCATCAAGCTTTTCATTTCATGCGCTTGCAGGATTATCAAAAAATCTTGAACTACACCAGCAACGTGAGTTGCAGCAACTTGACATGATTTAGACATGCTAGGATTCTTGTACCTTGCCAATACCAGCAACATCACTAGTATAATGAGACAATCTTTCAACAAAAATATGTTGGGCATGTTTGGATGCCTTTTTACAATTAATGTCCGATTTTCAACAGACCTTGATTAGAAATTATGAAATAGATAAATCTGTTACATTTCATCCCCAACATACATCAATTCCAATGAACGAGATAGAAGAATCATAGACAATTTTTGTTCATTTGCGGATAAATGATGGATGCATCAATTGAGAAGAAAGGTATAGCCTTATGCCACTTAAAATGGAATCTCAGAAACTGCTGGCGCCTCAACACACTCTTGATTACTAGACCATTGCCGGGAAATTTGGTTCGTTTCGACAGCTGAATCTAGGGCTTACATAAACCACTTTGGAACTTCATTGCCTGAAAATTTAATATCGAATGTAGTGCGCTAAGAAAAAGGATTTAACCCAAAACAAAAAGAAAAAAAAATACACACCCTGAAAACTATAACATATACCCCAAAGATGCACAACAAAATATTGCTAAATTTGAATTGAACACAAAACACAGATACATAACCAGAAAAAGCAAAGATATCATTCAACATTTAATGGATTTACATACTTTGGCTCCTCATTAAGATCAGTGTGCCTCCTCTTTGGGTGATCCTCCTCTCCTCTTTGAGCTTCATGATCACCGACGTCGACGATGTTAGCACGATGATCATCATCGAGTGCCATGAAATCTGATAACCAAGGCCTCTTGCGAAGACTAGTTTCTGATGCTGAAGGCAAGGAAAGCAATTCGTTGGCTTGGTGTTGATCATCATGAATATCATCATCCACTACCATCGCATCAGGCAACAACCACTGCCTTTGCCCACAATCAACTGTGACATCAGCAACCTGGTGGCCTAATAAGTGGACCCCGCAGAGGATTTTAACGGGTGTGGGCATGCCAAAGAACTCAAATATAATTTGACACATATTACCCTGCTGCAACCGCGTCAGTTCTTCCCCCACACGCAATGGAATAAGGTGATGAGCCTCACGAAATCGTACCTCGCTCAGATTCAATAATGGAATACAGTGAAGATCCACATGATTTTCCTTTTGGTTCATAAAGGTCCATTGGACCATTT
Organism: Prunus persica; assembly: GCF_000346465.2. Classification (NCBI taxonomy): domain Eukaryota; kingdom Viridiplantae; phylum Streptophyta; class Magnoliopsida; order Rosales; family Rosaceae; genus Prunus; species Prunus persica. Next base: position 1,713,594 of record NC_034010.1, on the reverse strand, counting down.
TTCTATCGATATGAACATATGCGTCTGCCATGCCTGACTTTCCTTTATTAACAACACATAGAACCAATCTTAACGTCTCCCAATCTAAATTTGGAGGAATTTCAAAACAAACTTCACATCGAGCAACCCTAGAAGTGTATTCGTCTTTAACTAGTGTTGCATCTTTACAACAGCTGAACCACTTTGGTACTTCATCGCCTGGAAGAGTAATTGTAAATTGAGAATGCGGATGGGAAGATACCTACAATACAATTGGTTACAACAATCATCATCTTAACCATATAACATAGAGGAAGACACAGAGAGACAGAGACAGAAGAGACAGAAACCTGATCCAGAAAAATATCTTCTGTGATGTCATAGCCACGTAGTCTAACGCAATTGATCAAACTCAGTTCCTTATTCTCAACCTCCAATGATAGAGGCAGTTTTGGAATTTTTTCCAATGATGTGCAGTTATCCAGGTATACCAAACGTACTCTTGGTGGAAGCACTTCTTGTGGAATTTCTAGAAGATTCTTGCAATCACACAAGTAAAGCATGTACAAGCTCACAAATTTGCTAATACATTCCGGAAGCGTGATAAAATTGTTTCCAGATAGATGAAGTTCACGTAATGTGGACCAGCAATGAAGCAGCCGTAATTCAAGCCCAGTAAGATTGAAGCATCCATGAAGGATCAAAGATTCAAGCCCAGTAAGATATGCAATTGATGGAGGCAATTCTCTTATGCCACTTCCTTGCATATTCAATTCCCATAGTGATTCCATCTCGACTTCTATTTCTGGGAAACTCTCAAGCCTTTCACAACACTGTAGATAAAGTCTTTCTAAGGATTTCAATCTAAGTCTTGTTCCAAACCTCGTAAGCTTAAAGCATCCATCAAGATCTAACACAAGTAGTTTAGCAAGGAGTCCAACAGAATCATCAATCTCAACCAAATGTGTACAGTAACTTAGAATCAAGTACTTTATGTTTGGGATTCCGGATAAGTCTGGGATTTTTTCTAAGGATTGACACTCACTCAAATTCATATATGTCAGGTTTGGCAAATGCTGTGAGACAAGAACACAAAAACAGGAAATAATTAATCACACGCTTCAAAAGACAAAAACTTAGAAAACAATTTTCGTTTTTTTCCCTCTGAAATTAACTACTCTATTTGAAATTATATATAATAGACGAAAATAATTTCAAATACATACCTTAAATCCCTCCAACTGTCTGATATGACTGCGAAGCATATTGAACCCAACAAGACGATTTCCTTGAAAATTGGGTGGCAAAGATTGTAACTGACAACTAGGCCAATCAATAAATCTTAACGCGTTGGGCAGATAGTTAATGTCCCCACATAGAGATGCATTACGGTTTATGAAAATTTGAAGATTCACCATATTACGGAAGCATTCTGGATTCAAAATTATCTCAGCTGGTTCTGGAAGCTTCACCATGATGCCTTTAATATTTCTTGTTCCCTAAGATGGAAAAGCATTAATTAGGAAACGAAGTCATTGTACAAACCAAAATGCAAGCACATTTTGTTAAGAAAATTAAGGTAACATAAGGTATTCTTTCTTGTCAAATTGAATATAATAACATATGTGATACTTACTGTACTTTCCGTTAGAACTTGTTTGACATCCTCATAAAACCACAATCTACTACGCTGGCCAGGATCATTGGGGGATTCTATGTGAACTATATCCTTGCCCAGGTTTGCTAGCAAGTCGTGCATGAAAATCCTACTCCCTTCAACAGTTATCATTGCCTTATCAACGAATTCTTCAATGAATTTTTTGGGTACTATTTGTAGCACACAGTCCTTATAATCACCCTTGAAGAAACATGCAATGTCGAGAAAATATTCTTTTGCGCGATGATCCAAGGAATCATAACTTTTTTGAAGTATACTTTCAATATGTGTATAAGGTTCTCCTTCGTAACCATCTAATATAACTCGCCAACATCGTTTATCAATACCACGAAGATGAGAACCTAAAATTGCTAGAGCTAGTGGAAGGCCATCAGCAAAAGTTATTGCACGTTGTGCAAGTTCCAAATAATCTTTTGGAGGTTCACTTCTTCCAAAGGCATGGCAACTGAAAAGCTCAAGAGCTTGGTTGTAATCTAACTTCTTCACCTCGTATATCAACTCAATTTCACGATTGTCTAGCAATCTCCTATTTTTTGTAGTAATGATTACTCTACTACCCTCACCAAACCAATCATCTCCAGCCAATTTTTCTAACTGCCCCAATTGGTCCACATCGTCAAGAATTAATAGAATCTTTTTATGCCTCAGCCGTTCTTTTATAACACCGATTCCTTCATCAACACTCTGAATTTTCAAATTTTTGCCTAGATACTTATGAAGAAGAGTCTTCTGTAGCTGGACTAAGCTTCCTTCTCTAACATTTTCCAAGAAACAACTTCCTTCAAACTCATGGGCAATTGCATTCCATATAGCTTTTGCAATTGTTGTCTTGCCTATTCCAGATGTCCCCCATATCCCAACCATGCGACGACCATTCCCACCAACATCTAAAAGCTTTTTCACATCTTGTACATGAGACTGAATTCCAACTGGGTGCTCGGCCACATTCCAATATGTGCGTCTCAGTACTCGGCTTAAGATTCCATCAACAATGTTCTTGATAAATGTAGCTTCATACCTGCCAGTTTAACCAAATTAGACACATTTAATGAATCAGATTTAAACATCCTGAAGTACGTAACAGTTCTTCAGCTATCGAAAAAGAAAAAAAAATATGTAAAAGTTGTTTGACCACAAACCTAATGTTATGTATCATTTATACTTGTATGGATTTTGAGGAGATTAATGTATGGATTTTGAACTTCCTCCTTACAGCTATCGAAAATACAAAAGTACCCAAGAAAATAAATCTTCTCCCTACAGTAGTATATTTTTACAAAAGAATACTTTTCTTTAACGAGTAACAATTAAATGTAACCAAAGTATAATAAATAAATAAAATATTTAAATTTAAAAAAAAAAAAAAAAAAGAAATTAAGTTAACTTGAAAAAGATAGATAGCCCTGAAATATAGAATCAAGACACTAAATTAAACATAATGCCCTACAGCTATCGAAAATATTAAAATAAAAAAAAGATCTTCTCCCTACAATTTTATATTTTTACAAAAGGATACTTTTCTTTAATAATGTGTAACCAGAGAACGAAGAGAGAAAAAAATTAAACTTGAAAAAGATAAAGCTAGAAATATACTCTCCATCCTTGAAAGTATGTCCGGACAAATTTGCTACTTTTGTAAGTGCTTTCCTCCATGTGAGCACCTTCTCCTCGTTATCTTTGAATTTGCTTTCAATAAGGCCTTTAAATGCATCTCCAAAACTATTTTTTTGCTTTCGTACATCCGACGGATCCACCTTGTAAAAAATGGGCCAAACTATTTGTTTCTTTGAGTTTTTGCATCGAAGGATCTCAACGAGTTCGTCCAAGCACCAGCTTGAGGATGCATAGTTTTCAGAGAATACAATGAGAGAAATGCTTGATTCTTCAATTGCTCTAACAAGGGCTGGCGATATTTCCTCTCCTCTTGTAAGCTCTCGATCAATGAAGGTGTAGATGCCCTTATCAAACAAGGCCTTGTACAAATGATCTGTAAAATTGGTGCGTGTATCCTCACCTCTAAAACTCAAAAACACATCATATGGAGAAGAAGAAGAAGAAGAAGAAGAAGAAGAAGAGACTGGTTGAGTGGTCATAGGGGGCAGATCTGAAGGAAGTTGAGGTTCCACCCCAGAATCAATTGGCAATGGGGAACTCCCCATAAGCCTGAATAAGGATTTTAAGTAGAACATTGAAGAATTGAAGAAGAAGCAGAGAGAATCTTATCTGATTTTGTATTGATTTTCTTTCTTAATAAAACGATACAGTAAGAACTAAGCTTATATACATGACAAATAGCTTAAGGCTTAAACAAACTCAACAAACTCACGTGTTTTTTTGGTCTGAAAATAGTAGTAAGTTGAAGCAGTTTCTTTGTAATGCGAAGGTACCTACAATTTGTTGAGTAAAGGGTAAGGAACCTTCAAGGCAACTTCTCGTCTTTTCTTCCCAGATGTGTTTTGATCAGAATTACCTTTACTTTTTCTTTTTGTTATGAAATTTCGTAGTTTTAATGGGGGAAATCCCTTCCCACTTTTAATAGTTAGTTCATCGAGTGAGTGAGCTAGTAGGGAACACGGTAATGATTTTGTGGGCATTTAAATGCTCTGTGTCAAAAAAAGTAAAGGAATAAAGTCAGTTACGGAAGAAAAAAAGGGCATTAAAATCTTTCAAACTCGTAGTGAAGAGAAAAGAGACAACCACCCACTGCGCCAACAAATAATGTGAAAGGACAGAGGAAGTTACAAGGGAATTGTCTCAAATAATCACGTTTGCAAACCCTTTATTCTCATATAATCACTTTACAAATTTTAATCTGACATAATCACATGGGCACTTGAAAATACCAAACTACCCTTCATTTAAATAGATACTTCTTGCCCACTGATTGCCCTCACTGTTCGCTCTCTCTCTCTCTCTCTCTCTCACGCAGTTCTCTTCGCGCTCTCTCTCACAGTTCTCTCTTCCTCTCTCAGCGCTCTCTCTCCATCTTCGCTTCACGACCACCACCACTCTGTTTCTCCCTCTCTTGCGAAACCCACCTCTGTGTCAATTTCCCAACAACAAAAAAACTCAATCTTTATCCCCTACCTAGGGTTATCTCGTCTTACAAATCCAATGCAGAAAGAAGCTCGATGTGGATCAGTTCCAAAATGTCCATTGTTGCCGCAATGGGCTATCGGGTTCTTGTCTCGGATCGTTGAAACGGAGCATCTGGGTATTTATTTATAACCTTTCTGTTCCGATTACATTTGGACCTTTGCGTTTCTGTTTTTATTGAAATCATTTTGTGAGCTTTTCAATATGTGTGTGTTTCTTTTGGTATCCATTGCATACTGATTCTGAAACCCATTTTCATTTTTATGTTCTTCGTCTGCATCTTTGATTTGTTCCCTGCTAACCATTTTCAAACAATACTCATGGTGAAGTCATAAAGAAGTCAAATTTATAGTTTACATGAAACTTATATAAGGACTCTTAACTCTGCGTTTCTCAAATATAGGGACTAGCCATGACAGAGGACAATGAAAGCAGGCCTCCAATTAAGCTTGAGGTTTGTGTTGATTAAAGCATTGAACTTTTCTTCATTAATTGATTTACCTGACCCTGAAATTTCTAAGTGCATATTTGAAGCTTTTTTGTTTGTTTGTTTGTTTGTTTTTATGCAGTGTGAGAGTATTTGGCTTTGCTGGGATTGTTGAGGCTGTCATTCTTCTTCCAATAAATTATCTGGGAAGCCAGCTCTCCTTCAGTATTTCAAATGTCAATGATGGCTCAAAATGGTAATTGTCTGGTTCAGAATGTCATCTGTAGGTGCTGTTGATTGAAACTTGTGGAAACAAAACAAAGATCTTCCATCATATGGTATTGTGGAATCGTGAGTTCCATGATAGGTAGAAGGAAATTTTTTATTAGGGTAATTTCTGGAATTGATATCTTCTTTGGTTTTCATTATATTTCCTTGAGAATACTAATAGGTTTTCAGTGTCTTTTATTTGATTTAGATCATCCGTTTGTTTTGTTTGAATCAGCCAACATCTATGGTTATCTTTTTTATCCACAATGCCTACCTGCTTAGTGTAATTCGTGCTTCCTGATTTTGACAATCACTTTTTTATCCCTTTTAGATTGCTGTAGATTGCCTAAGAACTGTGTCAGATGTATCTTTTTTTTTTTCAGCAAGCTCAAATCCAGAAATCCTTCGAGCGCATCCTTTACACATGGCTAAATACTATACCTGTCCTTTTTTTGTTTTGGATGTCTTATGTGTTCAATTCTGTTAAACGCGCAATGTTGTCTCCCTAGGCTAGATTCCTTCTGTATATGGACATTAAGCTTAGAAGATCTGGTGATTTCGTGATTGCTCACTCACAAAATTTTACCTGGATATACTCCACCTATAAGTCCTTGCCTAATACACTTGTATCATTTACGTTTTTCAGTGTTTCTTGTGAGTTTTCTACAAACTTGAATAATCCTCTGAGTTTAATTTTTAGTTTCCAAATAATCCAATACAAGTTTTAAGTAATCACATTGGTGCACCATTTGCAACAGCTCTAGGGAAGAGAAGGGCTTTTACAACAGGAACAGGAAAGATCACTTGGAATCAATTGGGAAGAAGTGGCATGCAATGGTGTGGTACACATGCCAGATATGCATGGAACTCTGTAACAATGAAGGAAAAAGAAGAAACATTAAGCCAAATACATGAGTTTTACGTTTACCTTTTCCTTAATATATATTTCAATAAAACACCACCACTAACAGATGTATAACACGAATATTAAACTTGCGCTCATTCATAAGATATACCAACTACATCTAACTTCAGAAGCTACCCCTGCAAATAATGAACAATTAAGAAAGGCACATCCATGTCAATCCCTGGTAATATACCTCACTTTGAAGGGAAATCAAAGTTTTTCCTCAAAGGTTTATCATGAGTTTTATGTTACATACAGATTTCAGGAAATTGACAATAACCCAGATCTATAACACAGACTACAACCCACAAACGCAAAGCAAAACATGAAAACAAAACAAAACAAAAAACAAAAACAAAAACAAAAAAAATAAAATAAAAGAAGAATCCCAGAAAGCTAAGAGAAGCGAACTGAGGTATTAAGTTGTAATTGGTTGAGATCTTGAGGGACAGAGCAGGTAGCCTCTTGAATACTACCCCTGGTTCTCAAACCCTTCCACATCCTACACTCTTCTATATCTCCACTCACTATATATTTAACTCTAATCAAAGATGGATAAGCCACCAGTAAACTAATTCAATAGAACTATATATACAAGGAAAAGAAAAGTAGGCAGGTTCTAACAAACAGAGTTCACAAAATACTAACAATAGCAATAAGACGACACACATCAAACATGCCTTCTAAACCAAGAGATAACCTAGTTCAAATATTAGTCTTGTTATAGTGCAAAAAAGACATGCAATGAGACAGTTTGTTTATCACTAATTGCAATATTAAGTTTCTTTACTTAAGCATCCCAATGGGACGCAGTGTGAGCTGAAAATTATAAAACTGATAATATTAATCCATGTAGTAGGCATGACTATCTATTTATGACCTATGAGATGAAACTTGTTACTATGACGATTGATCATTAATTTACTACATTACGATAATCGAAACTGAACCAGTTACCTGATTGGAGTTCCAGAAGTGTAGAGCGGGTTCTTCACGACATATTCCACATACAAGTTGTAAATGTACTTCAAAGATTCACGCAAGTCGCGGGTCCTGGGATGCGTAACCAAGATAATCTGCACACACAAACACAAAACAAAGAGTAAGAAAGCAGCAGCACATTAAGAATGAATCTAATTGTATGAATGAATCTAATTGTATGACAATTTGGTATACGCAAACACAACCACACATGTCCAAATTTCTAAGCACAAATTCAAGTTCAAGAATGTAATTGAGTGAGAGGAGAGGCCTTTCTTTCCGATCCTAAATCGCTAGATCTAATACTAGAAAATTGCCAACAGAAGCAGCAAATATTTAATATTCAATCAAACTATAATTCTTAATTTCAAGATCTGAAAGTAAAAATAAATTAAATAAATAAAAGAAAGAGACGTAGAAAACTGAAAAAGCTAACCTTAATGCCAGAAGGGAATTCCATGAAAGTAACCTTGTAGGTATTGGTGAGGAAGCTGTGGAAGGAACAGCCTTGGCCGGGCAGCTGAGGGACGCAAAGATTGGCCTTCAAGAACCCCCTCAACAAACCCTAACATCGACTGCACAGAGAGAGAGAGAGAGAGAGAGAGAGAGAGAGTGATGCTTAGGTTTTCACGACAGAGGGAGAAAGAGAGTGGTGGTGGACGATGGAGAGAGAAAGCGCAAAGAGAGGAAGAAAGCGCTGAGAGAGGAAGAGAACGCGAAGAGAGCCTGCGCGAGAGAGAGAGAGAGAGAGAGGGCAATCAGTGGGCAATAAGTCAGCAATAAATATCTATTTATATGAAGGGTAGCTTGGTACTTTCAAGTTCCAAAGTGATTATGTCAGATTAAAGTTTGTAAAATGATTATATGAGCCAATTCCCCTTTTTTTAATTTTAGTTTCCTGCTAAAAAATAATGAATTATTGTTTTTTTTTTAAGACCTTTCTTATTGAGAAGAGCGATAGCATATTAAAGTCACATACACTACACGGATGTTAGGACTCGAAACCATGACCTTATCTGAGGGAGTAAATACTTCAAACCACTATACGGATTATTGTTAATAATTATGCGTTAGTACCATATATTGCAAATGGGCCAAAAATTGTCTATCTCTCAAGGGAACATATCTGTGAAGCCCAAGCCCAATATCTTTTTATTTCTTTAAAACAAAAGGGACCTTTTTTTTAATGGGCCGTCAATAGATAAGAAAAATTAATAAAAACCCACAGCATCAGGAAGCCCAAGTCTTTGAGCCATACTAAAGTTAAAAAGATTGGTAACCGTTGCACACAGATCCACGTGAAGGTCTGAAGAAGGATTGTCACCATTAATGGCGACTTGACCTTCTTCTTGCTCAACAAGAAAGCAAGCTGGATAAAAGCCACTAGAACTAGGGAGTTTAATTGCCAACCAGATTTCTAGGTACAGAGAACTCAAGCCAAAGAAGCACCTCAAAAAACTAGCGTTTTTGTCAGAGATATTCCATCCTTTCACCTATAAACCAATCAATAACTTACTTTGGATAGCAATCAAATATCCTCTTTTAGCTTTCATCATTGAAGCTTCTTGCCTATAAATAGAGAGCCTCCACAACAAAAGAAGATACTCTCTCTCCAAAACTAAACGCAACGTCTCGAAAATACTTGAAAAACTCAAGATCTTTTCAAACAAGCCTGTTTAATTTCCAGATAATCAATTGACAACGCCTGTGTTCATCTTTTTGTTGCTCTACCATCTCCATGGTATGATTTCTTTCAAATGATCTTTGACCTTTGACCTTTGCTCCTTGATCTTTCTCCTCCACGTGAGCTACAAAAGTATATGCCCTCTAAGTCTCCACACCAATGGAACCTTGAGATGAGAGAGGAAGTATCTTGATAATACAAGGATGCTAGTGCAAGATTCTCAAAATTGGTTTCAATCAAAATCTCTTTGAAAGATAAAAGTGTTTCACTCTTGAAAACTCTCTTTTATCTCCCAAACATATTTTGGTTGATGTTTGATTCTCCTTATAGTTATAGAGTGACCGTTTACACACCTTCTTGGGCCAATGTAGTGGATCTTTCCCATTATGACAGTGAAACGATAAAAAAAAAATGCCGATTAGAAAGGCAAGGCCGTGTTTGTGTGTTAATTAGCTTATGGAAACAAGAAAACAAGAACACTTCTCATCCTTCCTATCCTATCTAACTATTTATCAAGAATGAGAAAACATTAGGGATTTTTTTTCCATGAAGAGAGTGTCGTAATTAATTAAGAAATACTAAGCATAATCTTGGTTTTAATGGAAAATCCCTTACTCGAGAATTCTGTCGTATTTGAACTTTTATAACATTTAACTATTAAAAATTGATTTTTTACCATTTAAAACATTGGTTCATTCCGCCCCCAGATCCAAAAAGAAATGTTTGTACTCTAACCTTTTATCTTAAAATTTCCTTATTACTTAAGATACTTGTAGCTCACACCCTCCACTTGAAGTCCTAGTTTGGATTTCTACTTCTCCCAATGCCCTGCTTCTACAAAGAAACATATTCCTTATTAATTTTGAGTATTTCTATTTAAAACCGTCTCTTTGTTCATTTCATATTCTTGTTAGCGAGATTCTAGCTTAATTAGGATACTTATTTCCTAGTTTATTAGGACTATATTGCTTTCCTTTTGTACAGATATTGTGTAATTAGGATTTTATCTTGTTTTCTAGTTTGACCCTACTAGGGTTTCATCTTTGTACTATAAATATCTTCTTTTGGAGAATGAAATATACCCCGAAAAATATTCTACCCGTATTGTTTGACTATTCTAAGTTCACCCCAACTTTTAATTCAAATTTTCACAATTTCTAAGAAAACTCCATTATTTTCCTAAACTATGCCTAAATAGACACCTAGCATAAAACAAAACAAAAAAACAAAAAAAAACTCATCAACCTCACACCCCACACCCCGCTATCTTGCTCAAAGCATATTGATCGAAGATATCACTTCATCAAAGGTGCACTATAAGAAGGCATCATTGATTTGGTGTACTGTCCTACTAAGGAACAACTAGCTGACATTTTCACCAAACCATTGGCTAAGGATCGGTTCAATTCTCTCAGGAGTATGCTTGGAGTTAAATCAGCTCAAGACTTAAAGGGGAGTGTTGAATTATAAGCCTTAAGCTGACTTAAAAGTTAGTTTATTTTCATTTCATTTTGTAAGACAAGTGTAAGCTTCCTATTGGTTGCCTAAGTGGATGGCTGAGATCACCTTGTGATGAAAGGGACCCAACTACTGTGCCTAACGGATATATTCCTCACACTAAGTGCGTGAGGTTGTAAGAGAGAGAATTGGTATGAACATTCTTCTGCTACACGAATAGCAGATATATATTTTGTCAATTATTCCTTCCTGCTTTCTTCTCTCATTCGTCACTCTGCACTCACACACTATAAAACTCTAACAATAATGTCTTATGATAATTTGGTACTTGAGAAATAAGAATTTGATAATTTGGTACTCTCTGATATTAAAAATATAAATAAATAAAAATACCTTAGTACTCTTAAAGTGCTTTTTTTATTTAGCAGCCAAACGCTCAACAAAATATAAAAAGCACTTCTATAAAGTATAAAAGCAGTATAACTTACTGGTAAGATATGGTGTTTTTAGTGAAATAAGTTATTTACTCAACAAAGTTACAGGTAAGATGTTACGTTCTCAGAACCTTAAACCCTAAAAACACCATATCTTACCTGTAATTCGTGGAGTAAATAACTTATTTTTTTTTAAAAACACCATATCTTTCCGGTAAGTTATAGTGTAAAAGGCCTATATATCAGAAAACGCAACATCGTAACCTATTTTATTGAGTAAATAGCCTGTTTTTCTAAAAACACCATATCTTATCAATAAGTTATAGTGTAAAATGCCTATATATCTGAAAACGCAACATCTTACCTGTAATTTACGGAGTAAATAACTTATTTTTCTAAAAACACCATATCTTACCGGTAAGTTGTAGTGTAAAAGGCCTATATATATATATGTATATATATATATATGAAAACGGAACATCTTACCCGTAATTGATGGAGTAAATAAATTATTTTTCTAAAAACACCAAACCTCACAAGTAAGTTATAGTGTGAAATGCTATATATTGGAGAACGCAACATCTTACCCGTAACTTCTATAGTAAATAACTGATTTTTCTCAAAACACCATATTTTACCGCTAAGTTATAGTGTAAAAGGCCTATACATCTGAGAACGCAACATCTTACCCGTAATTTCTGGAGTAAATAACTTATTTTTCTAAAAACACCACATCTTACCGGTAAGTTATTGTGTAAAAGGTCTATATATCTGGAAATGCAACATCTTATCTGTAATTTATTGAGTAAATGACATGTTTTTCTAAAAACACTATATCTTACCGTAAGTTGGGGTTGGCTACATAAAAGTCTAGGAGGGTCCAATTTGAGTGGAAAAAGTATGAGAATTCAAATTAGACATTGAGGATTCGAATGGACACAAAAGATCTGCCAAAACATGAATAAATAAAACTGAACCGATTCAACAATACCTGTCTGTACCGTGAGCTAGATTTGGCTAGAGCAATGGCTAGAAGTGGCCAATTTGGTTGGAAAAAGTATGAGAATTCAAATTAGAGATTGATGATTCGAATGGACACAAAAGATCTACCAAAACATGAATAAAAAAAACTGAACTGATTCAACAATACTTGTCTGTACCGTGAGCTAGGGTTAGCTACATAAAAGGCTAGGAGTGTCCAAATTGATTGAAAAAAGTATGAGAATTCAAATTAGAGATTGAGGATTCTAATGGACACAAAAGATCAGCTAAAATATGAATAAAAAAAACTGAACTGATTCAACAATACCTGTCTGTACTGTGACCTACGGTTGACCAGGGTAAACGCTAGAAGTGGCCAATTTGATTGGAAAAAGTATGAGAATTCAAATTAGAGATTGAGGATTCTAACGGACACAAAAGATTTGCCAAAACATAAATAAAAAAAACTGAACCGATTATACAATACCTATCTGTACCGTAAGCTCGGGTTGACTACAAAAAAGGCTAGGAGTGTCCAATTTGAGTGGAAAAAGTATGAGAATTCAAATTAGCCATCGAGGATTCGAATGGACACAAAATATCTGGCAAAATATGAATCAATAAAACTTAACCGATTCAACAATACCTGTCTGTATCGTGAGCTAAGGTTGGCTATATAAAAGGCCAAGAGTGTCCAATTTGAATTCTCATAGAAAAACTACCAAATGAGCCCTTATTTAATTATATGATATCTTCATAGAAGTGCTTCTTGAAAACATCTATATGGGCCACTTGTAGCCACAACCACAGAACCATCTCTATCGGCACCTGGAAGGATCAAAGAATCCCCATCAAAATCATGCGGCCCTGGACCCATATAAATCTCCTTTCCCCAACCAAAATCCAGCCCATATATAAGCAGTGTCAACCAATTCAGAACCCCAATATTAGGGTTTCCATTAAAAGGCCCTCGTTCACTCTCTTTAGCATAATGAAGGTCTTGAAACCGAGTTAAGTCTGGTTCATTCTTCAACTTTTCATGGGCTGACAGCACATAATCCATTGTCACCTTCTCGACCGCCTCCCTTATTCTACTCAACACGTACCCTAATGGCTTTGACAACAAGTCATCGGCAAGACTTGTGGCAGGCATATAAAATACTGCATTGCCAAAGTAACCTTGGGGCAATTGAGGTTTCATACGACTTCGAAGGTCAACGCAAACCATCAATGCCGTTGGCTGTTCATCTTTGTGGTTTCTCGACCTCAATGCACATCTCCAGATGTGTCCAGCCAATTGAAGATGTCTTCACCCAAGGGTCATGTCTTTAACCCAGTGAATTTTATTAATTTCCATTCAAATAGAAAATTAATATTAAATATAATATTAAATTTCTCACAATCCCCCACATGAATGGAAATTAGTTTCAACAATATGCAAATGATAATGCAGACTTAGAGAGAGTTCCTATTAGAAGAATATGGCATCTGGATAGGTAGCTTTTGGCTTTGAACCTTCCATAGTGAAGTACTATCGGATTTACTTGGCTAATCAGTGAACGTGATGTCTTGAACTGTTCAGCCGTTTGTGTAAACCCAGACAATAGCACTCACACAATATCCTCCTAAACATATTTGGTTCGATCGGTTGTGCTCGTTTTGGCCCTGAGCAATTCCTGGTATTCATGAGAGCTTTAGAGAATTCAAGCCTTAAAAAATTCTCATAGAAACGGCCTCATTTCACACTCACATAGGTGACTTCCTATTAAGAGTATCATGCACTACCCCACTCGGATTCCCAAGCTATAGGAATCATTAAAATCAAAGATTACCCTAAAACACGCTACAGGCAGCACTGTTTCATCATAGGATATGGGTAGGAGATGTAATCTCAGCAGTGCTACTACTTAGTCATCCATAATTTGGTTGTCCCTTTTGAACCTAGATCTTGGGATCTCCAGTCAGCTAGGTTGGGTATCCACTATGGAGACTTTAAATATTTAGGCTTATACTCCCATTCCCCTCGATGATCAACTAACTCTCTAGTCTGACCTTTAAATATTGGATCGACTAGGTTGACTATGAACTGATGGTGTGCACATTCCATCTTATGAAATTATATTCATTCGAGAGTAGTTGTTTTCAAAAAATTCCTCCATGTGTTTTGTTGGGAATTACTAAGTAATTTGCCAACTCTTCAGTGGACTTCCCCCACATTTAAGGTATTTGTAGGGTCTTCAACCTTTTTATACCTTGAAATAAACATGCAAACTACTTTTCCATTCGTACACAAATATGAGATTACAAAGATAGTTAAGCCACCCCCACAATTCTCTTACAATTGTGGTTGCTATTAAACTACCAATGAAATTTCATACCTTAAACTTTGCATATTACGTCTAGTGCAATTTTGCAATAGACCCCCACATTTTCGGATTCTTAACATTTGTGTAATTTTGTTACACATATGAATATCCTTTAGGAAATTTCGAAGCCACTTTACTCATCATTTCCTTTTAATGGAAATTTTCCCTTTCATACAGACCATTGTAGTTTGAAGCCTCATAATTAGAAACTTAATTCTACAAAATAGGGCTTTATCCCCACATTGCAGTTGTTATCTTTGTAAGACGGAGAAATACATGTTTCTGGTCATTTCAACACTACTTCTCTTCTTGGAAGTATTCGTCAATTGTGTTTGTCAAATATAGATAATACACTGACATGTTTTCCCTCTTTAGGAAAATTTGCAAAAACCAAATATTTGCAATCTTTCTATATGCAATCCAATATATCAATTGCATATCTTGATGTCAACCCAATGGTTCATATACATACGTTTATATAAGTAACTAGAAACAAGCACTATATGCTTCTTAATGTATTTGATCTGCAGAATCCATGCATCATTTATGAATGCAAAATTTATATGAACAGTCAGAAGCCCAACAAATGGATTTAAAAGCCTATAACCGTTAGAAACTGAAAATCAAATTTCTAGTTGGATCACGTCCAGACACAATGGCTTCATTTTATATAGACAGGAAATGGTCCAACATGCATACATAATTTTAGATTGTAAAAAAATTTACAACCCACTTGATTCAAGTTTATTCTTCACATGTTGACCATGAATTTACCAACTAGTGAAATAGATGCAACGGTTAACAAAACAAACAAGTAAAATATAGCAACTACACCATAATAATTCGTCTTAAGATTGTTGGAAATATGAGTGCTAAATTGCTATAAAATAAACAAAATAAATACTGCACATAAAACAGATTTTTACAAAGCATAATTGAATTAGAAGAACCTTAATTGAGTCGAGGCAAGTGTTGGACACTCTGACCTTAAGACGAATTACGCCCCACACTGGTGCTTATGGTTCACTAGCGTTCGCCTCCCAGGATACAACGACTCCCCTCCTTATGAAAGAAGCACTGCAATTCACAAGGAACTTTGAACCAAATTATGCAGGAACCTCTCTTTATGAAGACTCTAATGCTTTCTATATGTGAAAGTCTGTATGTAGAGGATTAAACTGAATGAATAAAACTGTAGGAGGATTGCTCTATTTATAGATGATGTAATACCCTTTCTAAAAAGGTATCTCAATCTGAAAAGGCAAGCAATGCATCCCTTGGTCTGAAGAGTTGTCACCCCAAACAATTCATCCCTTGGTTTGAAGAGTTGTCACCCCCCAATTGAAGATGTCTTTACCCAAGGGTCATGTCTTTAACCCAGTGGATTTTATTAATTTCCATTCAAATAGAAAATTAATATTAAATATAATATTAAATTTCTCACAGAAATTGGTACCCTCATTCGCCATTTGCTTAAGTTTATCAACTTGTTCTTTGGTGAGCTTTAACATGGTTAAAGTTGTTTGCATCTTACTCTCCTGTAAATTATCTGATTGCCCAAGTAAAATCGGTGGTTGGTTGAACTCTATATGGTCAAACACTTGAGTTGGAGCTGGGAGGTGTCGAGCTAGGAAGGCTTGTCCATCAAGAAATGGCATTACTCCAATTGGCTCTCCCCTTGTGAGCTTAGCCCACTCGCCAATGAAATGACACGCACTTTGGCCATTAGTAACTGCATGTGATATTTCCAAGCCGAGACTAAAACCGCCACATTTGAACCTTGTCAGTTGGACAAACAATAGAGGAAGTTCATGAAATGGGAGGTTGTAGTCTACAGTGGGGAACAGAGAGTGATATTCCGGAGAAGGAGAGAAGTCACCCAAGTCATCGAGTTTCAAATCAGACTCGGCTTCAATGAACTCAACCCCCATGCCATTGCAGTCGAGCTCAAGACGGCCTCCCTCGATCCAACGCAGACGACCTGCTAGTGGGTAGAACGGCACCAAAGCGCGGCGTAGTGAGTCTTTGAGGGTATTGGCAATGGCGTCAGTTGGGGTGACACAGTGTTGGTCTGGTCTATAGAAGTAGATACTGCCGACGTGAGTTATGCAGCCAATTTGATCCCATTCAGATTGAGTTTAGCAGCCTTGCCATGTTGCTTCAGCTGGCTTCAGTACATAGGAGCTTTTGATTGTGGCTGCCATTATGTTACTTCCTGTATATATGTATGTTATGTTTCAAATGTAGTGACGCAAATGGATAATAATTGATAAGTAATTAGATTGATATGCTCATGTACGTACCTGTTGGCAATGTGATTGATGAATAAAGCGCAGAAGAATTTTGAAAGTAAGATCAACAAAGAGAGTTTTTGAAGAGAAAATATAGGCAATGCTTCGGTTGTGTTTTTCAGCAACTGTAGAGGACTTTATATAGTTCTTGTGAGGAGGACAATCATGATGGAAGAAGATCTTGAGAGAGTAACCATCTTCATGAAATCCCTATATAGGAGTGTTTATTGTGTGATTCTCATATTTCCTATCTTAACTATTTACTAAGAATGAGAAAATGTTGGAGATTTTTTTCCATGAAGAGAGTATCGTAATTAATTTAAGAAATAATAAACTCTACTATGGTTTTAATGGAACATTCCTTACTTGGGAATTCTATCATATTTGAACTTTAATACCATTTAGCTATTATAGATTCATTTTTTACCATTTAAAACGCTGGTTCATTCCCCCTCTTCCCAGATCTAAAATGAGATATTTGTACTATCACCTTTTATCTTAAAATTTCCTTATTACTTAAGAGACTTGTAGCTCTTGCCCTCCACTCGAGGTCCTAATTTGGATTTCCTCTTCACCCAATACCGCACTTCTATAAATTTTTTTAATTTAAAAAAAAAAAACATTTCCTTATTACTCTTTCTTATTAAAACAAAAAAAGATAGTTTTGATCGCCGTCTTTCGCCCAAAAAAAAAATTCACGAAGATCTTGAGTTTGTAGCCATCTTCATGAAATCCCTATATCAGAGTGCTTACTATGTGATTCTCATCCTTCCTATCTAACTGTTTATTAAAAATGAGAAGATTTTGGGATTTTTTTTCAATGAAGAGAGTTTTCGTAATTAATTAGGAAATACTAAACTCTACCATTTTAAACGATGGTTCATTCTCCCTCTTCCCAGATCTAAAAAGAAATATTTGTACTACCACACCTTTTATCTTAAAATTTCCTTAGAGTGCTGCTATTTCCTTTCCCTATCCTATTTTCCCACTCACCTTATCTTCCCACCCACCATGTAAATTTGAAAAAACACAATCATATCTTTCCACCCACCATTATCCCTAAAATATCCTTTAATTATTAATTTATGCAAATTCTCTATATTTTTTTAGTGGAAACGATGTATTTATCGAGTTTTTATCAAAAATAGCCAAAATTTAACCCCCAAATTCGTAAATGTCAGTTTTTTTTAAAACTTTCAAATATAGCCAAAAACTCACTTAAATTGACCCAAATGCCCTCTAAATTAAAACCTAACCAAAAAGCATGCTCTTCCAAGCCGTAACTTACTGAGCACAAGCCTCACCCTCCACCCAGCCTACCCTCAAACACAAGGACACTGCCCCTTGTCAATCACCCTTAATGGAAAGCAAAGTTAATATAGACAAGTTTGTGTTGTGGGAAGATAGTCTATGAACAGCGAGGGCCTTGCAATTTTTCTTAACCTCTTGTGCTGAGGGAAGGCAGCAACACATATGATGGTTTGCAAGAAAGTTTAACCCCTGATATCATATGCAGACTAGCAATATTTATGATACGAATTTTGTAAGAAAGTTCAACTTTTTTTTCTCAATTAAAAATTATTATGTCAAGAAACCGACTTTAACTTTTTTTATTGTAAAAAACTCCCAAACCTACCGAATCAAGTCATAGCCGCAGAGATGATTTTTATTGCTTGGATTTATGAAAACATCGGCTGTTCCTTTTCTTTCTTCTTCTTTTTGGTAATTACATTGTCATTTTTATGATAGGATTCATAGGCATGATTAAGTTCACGAAGCCAATCTTGTTTTTGTGCTCTTGCTATTTTGGGTTTTAGCTTTTAGGTGTAATTGAGTTATAATTTAGAGGGCATTTGGGTCAATTTAAGTGAGTTTTTTGCTATATTTGAAAGTATTTTAAAAAACTGACATTTATGAATTTGGGGATTAAATTTTGGCTATTTTTGATAAAAACTCGTATTTATCTATATATATAAAGCAAAAGGCAGAGAATGGTGAAACATTCAAAATACCAGAAAATGCCGTCGGTTAATTCAAACATTAAGAATTGAAGGGTCCCAGCATATCCTCCTCAACCAACAAGTTCTCGATGAAAGCTGGAGGGTCCCTATCCCATGAGAACATGTCAATTGATAAAATAGCGAAATATGCAAGACTATGTGCCACTGTATTGGCATCTCTAGAAACAAAACAAACTGAAGAATTATTTAGTTGCTAAAACAAAAAAAATGATAGTCTTCGATCGATACTCCTATTAATGAGTTGTCTGCAATGTTAGATCATTATTAAAATACACTTTAACCCCATATCTATCATCCTCGCCCATCTCCAACACCAACATCAAACTCCTCCTTATCCTTCAAAAAGCCAACGTGTTATTACTACAAAAATGAAAATCAACGAACCCAGCCTAAAGAGACAAAGAGACAAAGAGACAAAGAGACAGAGAGATAGAGAGAGACGAAAGGTAATGAGGATTTATCGGCGGCACGGGGGGAGAGGGTCGCCGCTGGCAGGTGGGATGGCTGACAAGTTGGGTGGGGGTGGACCAGCTTTGGTGGCTCTTGGGTTTTTGGTTTTGTTTTTAAGAATTAATTGTAGTTTTTTTTTTTTTTAGTTATTAAAAGTGAACATTGTCAAAAAATTAGATAGTCCTTAAAAGTCATTTTCTGAATGGGTAAATTAGTCTTTACAATTTTGAAAATAAGGTAGGTGAGGAAATATGACAGGTGGGTGGAAATAGCAGAACTCTTTCCTTATTACTTAAGAAACTTGTTGCTCACGCCCTCCACTAAACTCAAGTTTAGGGATGGCAACGGGTTGGGTAAGGGCCGGGTATGACAGTACCATCCTTGTCCCCGCTCTCCATCCCCGCCCCCATCCCCGAACTCATTCCCGTTTAATAGGTTTCGAGGAATCCCTGTTCCCATCCCCATCGGGGGACTATCCCCCATACCTGCCCCGAATCCCCGATTTTTTTGCATAAAAAATATTTATCATACATTTTTACATTAAGTTTCATATTAAATTATCATTCAACACATCCAAATTAACTATAAAGTTCAACTCAACTATTCAAAATCACATTAGTATGAAATTCCACAGAAGATTAGGAAGAATTAGGAGAGGGAGGTTAACTTAGGGTTAAACATAAATATTATAATTATATATTTATTTATTTAAATATAAACATATATATTTTCGGGTCGGGTTCGGAGATGGGGACGCCAATACCATCCCATTCCCATACCCGTCAGAGATTTTTCAAGTTCGAGGATCCCTGTACCCTATACTCGTTTGGCCCCGAAATCTCCTCCCGTTAGGGTTGGGGACCCAACGGAGGCCCGCCCCACGAAGATATTTGCCATCCCTACTCGAGTTCCTAGTTGGTTTCCTCTTGTCCCAATAACGTGCTTATATAAAAGATAAAAATAAAAATAAAAATAAAAGATTAACTACATAAAAGTACCCCATCTTTAGGGGTCGTTTCAAATTGATACCTAACTGTGAAAATTTTGCATGTAAATACCTCACTTTAAGAAAAACATACAAATTAGTCGCTTTATTAATTAGACTATTAAATAATGACATGCACTACTACAAAAATAAAGACTACATTGTTTTTTGTTTACCCAAAAAAAAAAAAAAAAAAAAAGACTAGCTACTGTTTTGGACCAAAATAAAAAGCTATTGTTTTGAATTTGTGTCTATTGTTAATTTTAAATACATGTACAATTGACAGCCCCCTTTTGTCAAGAGCAACAATGGAGCCACAATTAACTTAGGGCATGTTTACGTATCAGTAATGGAGAAAGTAAGGAATTAGAGGATTTAGGAATCGGAGAACTACTAAATCGGTATGGGAAGAATCATTCACATTAAGCTGTTTACTAAACATATGGAATTAGCAAAGGAATGAGGTTGATTCCTATTGTTATTGTTTACTAATTTTCATGAATCAAAATCCAAATTAATTTGATTACTAAAATGCCCTGCACATTTTCACCACAGCACATATATAATTCTCAAATTGGCTAAGGAGACCAAACTAATCCTGCAGCAAACCAGTAAGGCGGTGCAAACATGAGGAATCAATATGCTGAACAAGATGAACAGCAAGAGCCCAGTTCAATGAAATTGATCCAATAAATATATATCTTTCATCTACATAACTAGTAAACAATCAAATAATAATAACTTGCATAATCTTCATACATTAAATACATGGAACTTCTTGGAAATGAGTTCTTATTTTTTAGTTGGAGCATCTTGGAACTTTTTGGTGTGAGTTTTTAGGGTTTGGGGTGTTTTGGAATTATGGTAAAGTGGTAATGGTATTTTTGGAAGTTAGTAAGAGAAAACAGGAATGGGAATTGTATCGACAACTCCCCCCTAGTTGATCTGATACCTTGTTCTGAGGGGATGTGATTACGGATTTTGAGGTGGGCCCACTTATTTTTTCATTCCTGATTGCAAGTAAAGGCAGGGGAAGTCAGGAAAGGAAATCATTCACTTTCCTCCCATACCCATTACTGATACGTAAACATGCCCTTAACAATATCCTAGTTTGGGGTGGGCATTGTTCTAAAGAGACAATTTGAGTGATCAATCAATCCCATTATACAAAATAGATAAAACAATATACAAAATATCGTAACTGTCCCTTTTAAAATTTTCTTTTAGCATCTCTTAATTGTCACTTTTATAATCTACTTATTAGCAGGATGATCTACTTAACTGTTTACTGTGTGATTCTCATCCTTCCTAGTTAACTATTCATCAAGAACGAGAAAGTGTTGGGGAATTTTTATTTTTTTTTCCATGAAGAGTGTCGTAATTAATTAAGAAATACTAAACGTGATCCTAAAAATTCCTTCTTTAAGAATTCTGTCATATTTAAACTTTTATAACATTTAGCTATTATAGACTTTTATTTTATTTTATTACTATTTAGCTATTCTATCATATTTTTACTTTTATAAGATTGCACATGCACGCACGCAGCACATACGCTGAAACTGACGGAATACTCTAATTGGACTTAATTTGTTGACAATGCAAAGTGTGATGACCAAAATTGAAAAATTAAAAGTTCGCTGGCCAAAATTGTAATTACCCCTAACATGATAGACATAATTAAATGTGGAGCGGCTTTTTGGGGGGAGTTTAGGGTTTAGGGTTTAGGGTTTTGGGGTTGGGGAAGGGGAATTTCACCGCTCCACCGGAAATTCCCTCTGCTCCTACCGTACTCCAGCTTGATAATTTCCACCGCCTGTCTAGGATTAAGCCCTGGGATTTGACAGCGGGTTTGGGGTTTGAGATGAGTGGGGTTTCGAGAGGAATGGCTTTATGTACGTCTCTACTCTCTACCAACCAGACAGCGAGTCAGTGAGTCAAAAGCCTTTACAAAGTTGATAGACAATCAATGAAGATTCAAGATTGTCTTTCTCTTCGTACAGCTCCTAGACTATTATTATAATTATTTAAAAAAACATATATAAATATTTTTGGGTAAAAAAAAATATATATATATATAAATATATATAAAAGATTTGGAAAATCCAAGATTCCAGAGGCGTGTCATCTGTTTCCTTATACCTTATCCCTCAAAATCAAGACATACTTTTTCCACTTGGATCCGATCCTCTACTTATTTAAAAGTATTGTTAAATAAACTTTAAAATTAATTAAGCACATCTTAATATTTAAATTAAAATATAAAATTAACTAAATACACTTTATTTAACAACCAAAAATAGTGCTAATATACTCTATTCCACAACACCAAATCCATTCAAGAGATGATGAGTTTGATTTCGTCAAACGTGCTAAAAATATAATAAATGATACTCTTTTTTTTTGGGTCAAATGAACGAACATGTTATTATCATAGAGAGTTACATAAAAATCCAATACAAAAGTCAAAAAATTAAAAACAAGGGCTCAACAAAATAAAAGCTCAATCCAAAATACAAATAATTTAGGCCCTAAACAACAACAAAAACTCCCAAGAAACAAAAACCCTCAAATCAAACCCTAGAAACGACAAGCGGCCGTAGTGAGAAGAAGAAGAAGAAGGTTCAGGGGAACCAACAAAGGGAACCCGTAGTCTACAACAGAGCCATACAAAAAGCTTTGAGCTACTTGATCCTGGAGGGAAACTAACTGTGCTTCTAAGTTGACCACCTACAATTCAAAGCTAAAGCATATATGTTCAATTTGAACACCTAATAGGTTTATATATATATAATTTGAATATAAATCGATATTAACCTGTTGTTGGAGAACAAAAATTTGCGAAACGCATCCATATATTAGATCTTCAAGCCTAGCTTGAGCTTCATAAATCCCGAAGCAAAAACAGAGAAGGATAAATTACAGGTGACAGTTGTCTCCTCACCCGTAAATCTCGAAGTGGAAATTATGAGAAAAGAGAAGAGGAAATTATGGAATGGAAGTGGGTTTGTGAGACGTGTCAACAGCTCCAAGATAATGATGGAAACGTAGAGCTCGAGGTAGAAAGCCTGAAATTACGGGTGTGGAGCTCGAGGAACGTGGGAAAAATCAGAAACGGGTGCCATAATGGAGGTCTATAAAAGGAAACAAGGGGAGAAAAATATCACAACTCAAAAAAAACAAATAAATAAATAAATAAAACCTAGCTCCACCAATTTTCTTCCTTCCCATTTCTCTCTATCTAAACTTATCTCCTCCAACTCATAAATAAAATAGTGCCTTCCTTCCCATTTTCTCTTGATCTAAACCTGGCTCCACCAACTCAGACATGGGGACAAAGGGCTGCACCAGTGTGGATGCCCTACTTTGCTTCCTCATGAGGACCAGTTACAGTAAACGACTCATTACTCCTTGACAACGATGTTGCCATTGAATTTGCGAGGAGTTTGGTAAGTCCCAGGGATGTGAGTGTGCTAGGAACAAGGGATGATAATTGAATGGTGAGTGAAGCCATGGCACTGAGGGTGCAAAGTGCGATCAGTCGCAAGTGTAGGTCATCGCCTCATTGTGAAATCCTATGAGGTGCAAGTGCTAAGAGCTCAGTTGGTGGCAGAACAGAATTTGGTTGAAGATTGTCAGAGTGTTATAAGGAGATTGAAAAGGGAAAGGGCAAAGACGTTGGAGGAGATGTGACATCAGCTTGAAATATTGTAAGAAAATAATAAAAAGCTATCAAAGATGGTAGATTTTTACTCTACAGACATGCAAGAGTAGCTAGAGGCTTTGGATAACCCAGGGAAGCATAAGCGAGATCACGAGAGGACTTTTGCGAAAGGGAAGAGGGTGATCTTTGGATGCTCAAGTGATGAGCCCCAAGAAGAGGTGCGTGAAAACTCAACATAGGAGGTCCAGAGGGCCAAACTAAAGTCTCATGTTGTGGAAACATGAAGCGTGTCATGATGATGTTGTTTTTGTTTTTATATTTTTTTTCCCTTTTTAATTTTTAATTTTTAGTGATGAAGTACCTTGTTTTTTTTAATGAAATAAATTTTTTAATTAATCAAGGGTCATTGAAGTTTATGGTTCTTTTTATTAAACAGGTTATTAACCAGGTAACCTGTTTAAGAATACCCGAACCCAAAACGACACATTTATTAAATGGGTCGGGTTCGGGTTGAGCATTCTTAACACGTTTATTATCTCGACACGACATGACCCATTGCCACCCTACCTGTAAAGTGTAGATTAGGAAAACAAACCACCAACATGAATCATGCTCAAGCAATCCATGTCAAAACTGACCATTAAACTACAGTGCCCACACCTCCATATCAAGATCTCAAGTCTGAGGATGGGTTGTAAGGGAGAAACAACAGCACCAAACTAGTAGACAACCAATAAAATTTTAGGGAAAGATGAGGATTTTAGAGTTTGACGCAGCACAAACAACAAAGGTTTCAAGCGAAACCTTGAGTAACAAGATATCTGGATTCTACCAGAAACTAAGAGGAATTCTCTTTGGAAAATTGTATTAAAATCTGAGGTAATCAAAAAACGACAGACAAACCTGTCTAAATACACCATTCTCAACCCTTGAACTGTCAGGGGAGTTATTACATTAAAACTGAAAAAACAGAATTAATTCGGAGACTTAACTACGTAACTCCGAAACTGAAAACAAAATTTATTCGGATAATTAAAAACTTTGAAAGCAGTTTTGGAAGGCCAAACGACCTCAGAACGCCAAAATCCATCATACATCACAACAAAGCAGTGAGTTTGACTCGTGGCATCGTTGCCTTTCCGAAATGGTATTTTGCGTCCTAATCGGAGCTCAGACGACAAATCTGCAAATTCCTGCTACGTCCTTTTTCTAGCTCAACCGCGATAAAATCTGCCATCTGTTCTACATCAGTCCCCTCCACCTCTGAAGAACTCGACCCCGAGTTATGATCTGGATAAAGGACCTCATCTTCACGGAACTCATATAAATCTGCAACATTAAAAATATTGGAAATTCCCATGGAATCCGGTAACTCAATAACATAGGCATTATCATTGATCCGTTTGAGCACTTTGTAAGGACCATATTTTTTTGGTTTAAGCTTGCTATATGTGCCAATTGGAAACCTCTCCTTCCTCAGAAATATCATCACAGAATCGCCTTCCTGAAACACTTTAACTCGCCTATGCTTATCCGCAGCAGCTTTGTACTTAGCATTAGTTTGCTCAAGTTTCTGCTTGACTTCATCTCGAACGGCTACTACTTCCTCTGCCAAATTTTTCGCTGCCACACTAGTTTGCTGGCCTCTAGGCAGTTTCACCAAATCTACAACATGGTTAGGTATAGCAGTATAAACAATGGAAAATGGAGACTTCCCAGTGGCACTATGGACTGCATTGTTATATGCAAACTCCACCTGCGGTAGTGCATAATCCCATTGTTTTGGCTTCTCTCCACAGACGCTGCGTACCATATTGCCCAATGTCCGGTTTGTAACCTCAGTCTGGCCATCGGTTTGGGGATGGGCAGTGCTGCTACGATTCAAAGTAGTCCCAAACAGCCTCCACAAGGTGATCCAAAAATGGCTCAAGAACTTGGTGTCACGATCGGATGTAATGGATGTAGGGACCCCATGCAAGCGAACAACCTCCCTGAAAAACAGTTTGGCTATATTTGATGCATCAGCAGTCTTTTTGCAGGCTATGAAATGTGCCATTTTTGAGAACCAATCAACCACCACAAATACAGAGTCCACTCCCCTTTGTGTTCGGGGCAATCCGAGGACAAAATCCATAGCAAGATCCTGCCAAATATCGTTAGGCACTGGTAATGGCATATATAATCCAGTGTTTTGTACCTGCCCCTTCGAAGTTTGACAAGTGTAGCACTTGCGCACAATAGTTCCAACATCTCGTTTGAGCTGTGGCCAGTAAAATCTCTCCTCCATCCCTGCAATTGTTTTATCACGGCCTAGGTGGCCACTCAACCCTCCACCATGCAAGTCCCGAATGCGCTTCTCCCTTAAAGAGGAAACTGGAATACATAACTGGTTGCCTTTGAACAAATAACCTTCATCAAGAAAGTAATCTGTCATCGGCTCTTGATTGGTGCACTTAGTCCAAATTTCCCGGAAATCATCATCACCTTCATATAATTCCTTCAGACATTCAAACCCCACAACTTCTTGAGTCAGCGTGACTAACAATGAAGCTCTTCGACTCAGCGCATCCGCCACACGGTTTGTCTTGCCGGAAGTATGCTTGATAACGAACGAAAATTTCTGCAAAAAGTCACCCATCTAGCATGCATCTTATCAATATTTTTCTGGCTGTTAATGTACTTCAACGCTTGATGATCTGTAAACAGAACAAATTCCTTCTGGATAAGATAGTGCTCCCATTGCTTCAAAGCTCGAACAACCGCATAGAACTCTTGGTCATAAGTACTCCACTTTTGACGTGCATCGCTCAACTTTTCAGAGAAGAACGCAACTGGCCGCTTGTCTTGTGAAAGCACAGCTCCGACTCCCACACCGCTGGCATCACATTCAACTTCGAAAACCTTCTCAAAGTTTGGAAGGGCTAGAACCGGCGCGGTGCAAAGCTTTTCTTTTATCTCTGCAAAGCTTATCTCTTGTTCCTCTCCCCAGCTGAACCGGCCCTTCTTCAAACATTCTGTGATAGGTGCAGCGATTGAGCTGAAATGCCTCACAAATCTTCTGTAAAAGGTGGCCAAACCATGGAAACTTCGAACTTCAGAAACTATTTTTGGGGCTGGCCAGTCAAGGATTGCCTTGATCTTCTCGTCATCTACCTGGATACCATTCTCACCAACAACAAAACCCAAGAACAGTAGCTTATTTGTGCAGAAAGTACATTTTTTTAGGTTCACATACAGTTTATTTTCTCTCAAAACATCTAAAACTTGTCTCAAATGCACAAGATGTTCCTCTTTTGTGGTACTGTAAATTAAGATGTCATCGAAATAAACTACGTCAAAAGAGCCAATAAATGGTCGAAGAACCTGATTCATGAGTCTCATGAAAGTGCTAGGCGCATTTGACAATTCGAATGGCATCACCAACCATTCAAATAATCCGTCCTTGCTCTTGAACGCTGTTTTCCATTCATCGCCAGGTCTGATGCGAATCTGGTGGTAACCGCTTGGCAAATCTATCTTGGAAAACACCTTTGAGCCGCTAAGAACATCCAGCATATCCTCCAACCGCGGAATGGGAAACCTGTACTTCACTGTTATCTTGTTGATTGCTCGGCTATCAACACACATTTGCCAAGTCTTGTCTTTCTTCGGAACCAGCAAAACGGGAACTGCGCAGGGACTCAAACTCTCCCTGATAAATCCCTTCCGCAGTAATTCTTCAATCTGCTCTCTGAGGATGTCATTCTCCTTGGGGCTCATCCGATAATGGGGCAGATTCGGAAGGCTAGCTCCAGGCACCAAGTCAATTCGGTGTTGTATGTCCCGCATAGGTGGCAGCTCGTTTGGCAGATTTTTAGAAAGTAATTCCTGAAATTGAGACAAAATCTGCTGCACATCTTGTGGAATGTCACCTTCTCCTCTGCCAAGTTTCAACAACCCCTTCAACACCAAGGGACAAAAACACTCCGCTTCCTTGACAGCCTCGTTCAACTCCTGCTCGTTGCTAATTAGGGTTAGGAAACTAGAACTCCTCGTCTTGGCCTCAACAGATTGTTTTGAGGGCTGTGTAGTTGCCATTGCAATTTTCCGGTTGTTCCAAGAGAACAGAATTACATTATCTCGTCCCTTGAAAGTCGCATCCACATCAAATTGCCAAGGGCGCCCTAATAAAATATGGCATGCATCCATGTCAATAACATCACATAAGACATCATCTCTGTAATGCTTACCAATAGATAGTGGCACACGGCAAGTCTCAGCTACACGAACCGAATGGCCTTTTTTAACCCAACCTAGTGAGTAAGGGCTAACATGTGGCTCCGTTGATAGCTGCAAATACTCCACCAATTTCTTTGACACGAAATTCTCGCAACTTCCATTGTCGACGATCACATCACAAACCTTGTTTTTGATTGAGCAGAGGGAACGAAAAATACTATGACGCTGCCCCTCCTCCTTTGGTGCCAAAAGAACTCTCTGCAAAACCAGGGTAATCTTCTCCATTCCTTCTTCAACTGCAAATTCATCCCCTGCATAATCATTTTCCCCGACTTCATCGTTTTCCTCATCCTCATCGGCTTCTTCGATCAAGTTAGCCTGCTTCCTCTCTGGACAAACATTAGAACGATGCCCTGGTTTTTGGCAACGGTAACATATGTCCGTCATGGGCTTAGCATACGGATTCTGGGACTGGTTTCGGGGCTGCCCTCTGTTGTAATTCCGGCTGCTGCCTTCGTTGAAGTTTTTGTTTTGACCAACTGTTGCTGGTTTTGTCATTCCTCCAGGATTCTGCTGCTGTGCTTTCCCCTTATCTCATGAACCACTAGAAGCACCAATACATATTCAGAGGCTTCCGTCGTGTTCCTGCGGAAGTTGGGTTGGCGCTTCTCCTTCTCCAACAGTTCAGCTTTCATCGCCATGTTAATCGCCTCTTGCAAAGTCCATAAATTCTGCATACCAATTTTTTATTGGATGGAAATCTTCAGCCCATTGTTATACCTCGCGACCTTTTGATTGTCAGTCTCGGTCAAATGGTTTCGCTCTACCTTTTGACCTTTTGACCTTTTTTCTTGCATGAATTCTTGGTATATTCAGAAACCGAACGGGTGCCTTGCGCACAGCTTAGGTACATACGGTAGAAAATCTGCTCATAATCTGTGGGCAAGAATCGTTCCATCATAAGCGACTTCATCTTCCGCCATGTTCGAACCCGCTGCTTTCCTTGCCTCTGCCGTAAATTTTGCAATTGATCCCACCAAACAGCCGCTGTAGCTTTAAGACGGAAAGCTACCATCTTCACCATCTTATGCTCAGGAACCTCCATAATATCGAAAAACCTCTCCACTTCTACAAGCCAATCCAAGAAGTCTTCAATCTTCAGATTTCCCCAAAAGTTAGGAATTTCTGCTTTAATCCGATAATCGCCAAAATTCTCGTAATTACGATTACGATTACGAGGATTATTAGCCGGTGGTGGTGGTTCTTCAAGTTCTTCTTCTGACTCTGACTCACTATCCGGAATAAGTTGCCTCCTATTATCTCTTCTCTCGCCATCTCTACCTTCTCTTCGATTGTCCTCCCTGCCTTCTCTTCTTTCGTTATCTCTGCCACCTCTTCTATTGTTGCCACCAAGAGCTTGCAACAACAATTCTCGCATCTCCCCAAATTGGTTGGTTAGGTTGTCGATCCGTTGGTTTTGAGTGTCCAGATCCGCTTGGGTAATTGGGGTTGGGACATCAGCTTCTCGATCACCCATAATAAGACAAGACAAGAATACCGAGACGGGAGAAACCCGCTCTGATACCACTTGACGCAGCACAAACAACAAAGGTTTCAAGCGAAACCTTGAGTAACAAGATATCTGGATTCTACCAGAAACTAAGAGGAATTCTCTTTGGAAAATTATATTAAAATCTGAGGTAATCAAAAAACGACAGACAAACCTGTCTAAATACACCATTCTCAACCCTTGAACTGCCAAGGGAGTTATTACATTAAAACTGAAAAAACAGAATTAATTCGGAGACTTAACTACGTAACTCCGAAACTGAAAACAGAATTTATTCGGATAATTAAAAACTTTGAAAGCAGTTTTGGAAGGCCAAACGACCTCAGAACGCCAAAATCCATCATACATCACAGCAAAGTAGTGAGTTTGACTCGTGGTGTCGTTCCCTTTCCGAAATGGTATTTTGCGTCCTAATCGGAGCTCAGACGACAAATCTGCAAATTCCTGCTACGTCCTTTTTCTAGCTCAACCGCAATAAAATCTGCCATCTGTTCTACATCAGAGTTTGAGATTTGGTGAGGAGGGGAGAGAAATGGACTAATTGGGGTGAGTGTATGAGAGGAAAAAAGGGTGAGAGAGGTGTCATGGCTGAAGAGTAGTGGTGGAGGAGATGTGGAGGAGATCTGGGTTATGGATGGCAAAAGTCCCAGTGGGGGCCGGTCCCCGTCGGGTCCCCAACCCTAACGGGGGGAGATCTCGAGGCCAAATGGGTATCAGGTATAAAGATCCTCGAACTTGAAAAATCCCTGACGAGTATGGGGAGGAGATGGTATTGGCTTCCCCATTCCCGAACCCGACCCAAAAATATATATGTTTGTATTTAAATAAATATATATATGTTTGTATTCAAATAAATAAATACATAAGTATAATATTTATGTTTAACCTTAAGTTAACCTCCCTCTCCTAATTCTTCCAAACCTTCTCTGGAATTTCATATTGATGTGATTTGAATAGTTTAGTTAAATTTTATAGTTAATTTGGATGTGTTGAATGATAATTTAATATGAAACTTAATGTTAAAATGTATGATAAATATTTTTTATGCCAAAAAAAAAATAGGGGATTCGGGACGGGTATGGGGGATAGTCCCCCGACGGGTACGGGGACGAGGATTCCCCGAAACCTATTAAATGGGGATGGGTTCGGGGACGGGGGCGGGGATGGAGAGCGGGGACGAGGATGGTATTGTCATACCCGGGCCCTACCCGACCCATTGTCATCTCTAATCTAGGTCTACATCTGAAAAATCAAGAGAGGAAAGGGCAAACCAAAACAAACATAAAAAGAAAGAAAGGAAGGCCACACTAGAGGGTGGTAGAGAAGCCACACCATATGTGGCAGAGGTGCCGCCCCGAAGGGCGGTGGCATAGTTACTAGCTGCTTAGGAAAGGGCGGCGGGGAAAGTGAGAAGTTCTAGAGAGAAGAGGGAGCCTCTCTCTCTCTCTAAAGCTATCTCGGGTTGGGATTTAATAAATGATATGGTTAGCCCCATATATTATAACCAATATGAACTCTAATCACAACGAAATTTGAACAAAAATGCTATTTATAATATAAAATTTTCTTTTCAGTTCTGTCTCTGGTGTGTACAAGTGCAATGCTAGAACTCCTTGCATATCATCCATCATACTTGACCGAAGAGAAGAGTTGGTATCTATTTGAGTAGAAATCCAGTTTGTAGCTATCTAGACATAGCCAGTTCACACCATGCCAAGCTACTTGGCCACAGTAAACGCCTGAGAACCCCAACCAGCATAAGCATGAAGAACAATAATTCGAGACACTATCAAAGCCACTTTAACTAGTAAATCAGTGATGTTATTCCGATTAGGATCAAGGACCAAAGGTGCCTTGTATGAGATCTTACAACGTCTCTCAGCAAGCATATCCCCTGATGCAGCAATCCAATTTCTCCCATAGCCATCATCAACATAGAGTGCAATTACCTCTCCTTATCCGTAATGGTCAATCATTGCGGCTATTGTGGCCATTTGATGTAGATCATTCTGGGTAGTTCTAACAAAGAATGGGAACTAAAGTGAAGATGGGTGGGGTCCATTACTAAGGTTTTTAGAAGTAAAGTTTTTTTATTACGTTTATTTAGGGTTGAATATAGTGAGTATGGTGTACTTATTAAAATTACATTTGTTTCACAATTCAATCTTTTTTGGTTATTTTATAGTATGATGAATTAGTAATTCAATAAATAGTTTGGTAGTGAAGTGTACTCAGTTAGTTTTAGGGTTCGCTTAACAACACCCTATTTAAATAGGATTAAAAAAATATTTTTGGTCACTCGGACTAAGGTCCAAAATGATTTTGTTCACCATGATTTCAATTTTACCATTTTCGTCATTGTACTTCCAATCATGAACAAATAGAGTCAAATCCATCAATTCTATCAATTAAGTCCAAAAAAAATAAATACAAATAAAATGAGGAAAGGCTTATCGCTCAAATCAAGCTCAGCTCCAATACCCCAGGTGAAATCCCCATTTCCATTAGACAACACCACCTTGTCCACGATCTTGAGGCTCTCCCTTCAAGCCCTTATCACAAAGGCATCATTGACCGCAATGCATGCAATGGTCTCAACCCTATTGGCCTTAAGCTCTGCGGACTTCTCCATGAATTCGGGGATGTGTTTTTGGTAGCATGTGATAGTGAAGGCATCGGGGACGGCGAAGAGGAAGACCTTCTTGGACTTGGTGAGCTCGGAGATGGTGACGGTTTGCACATCGACGACGACATCGAGGTAGGAGAGGGTGGCGTCCGGAAGCTTGTTGCAGACAGTGATGGTGGCAGAGATGGCCGTTTGGTGGTGGTGGAGAAGTGGAGGATGGATTTTGGGTAGGGGTAGTGTTTGATGAAAGTTTTGTATATTCTGGGTACACCAGCTACCATCCAATACACATGGGACATGTGAAAATATTCTCTAATCCATATAGGGCATAATAAAATAAAATATTTCTACATGTTCTATGTATATTGGATGGTGCACTACACTAACTAGTTAGTGTACCCTGAAACATACAAAAATTTCTCGTGTTTGAGAAGGAGAAGGGTATAGGATCACTTTGAAGAGAAGGATTTGCCCATAGCTAGGGCAGTTAAGGGTGACTATTTTTTTTCGAGATGAATGTTAGGTTCTTTGTCAGTCTTTTTCTTTTTTTAATTTTTGGACTTAATTGATGTAATTGATGGATTCAACTAGATTTGTTCACGACTGCAAGTATAGTGACGGAATTGAGAAAATTGATATCATGATGACCAAAATCATTTTCGACTATAACCGAGTGTCCAAAAAAGATTTTTCACCCTATTTAAATACTTACAACTTGCTTCTTCGTTATGTTTAAGTTTTTAAAAACAAACTTTGATTCAAGAGAAATTACGGTAGGTGGAGTATTAGGCCGTTTAATTCGAGAAAATGAATTAATGAGAAATTAATCTCTCTGCCTTTTTTTTGGTAGATGGAAAATAGAAAATTCATTTTTTTTATTTTGTAATCCTTTAAAAAAAAAAAATAAGTGACTAGAAAATCTGCACACACAATAGTATAATTAACATTTTTTAAAATTTGAATTCTAAGCAAAAACAAAGTCGCCCAAAAAATATCTACTATTTTAGTAATACCACATATAAATCGCTGATTTCTGAGAAACCCCTAAAGAAAAATCCCCACCCTTCCTACTTCGTCCATTTTCTTCTCCTCTCATTCCCTTCATTTTCCCTCTAGATTCTTTTTTCCTCTAGATTCTTTTTGTAACCCCCAGGTTGGCGTGTTGAGTCCCACATCATTAAACTACTGGGTCGGTCTAGGCTTTATAAGAGAGTGCAGGAAGCCTCATTAGTGACTAATCCTTTCGGGATAAAGCATTGAGGTGGTGTGTGTTTCCCTAGGTCATGATATATGGTATTAAAGCCAACCCGGCGGCTTTTACCATGTGGGGTTGTGAACACATGTGTGGATCTTGACAAAGATTATCAACCTGATTGTGGGCCCTGACATGGACGTCATCCGTTTAAGTGGATGAGAATGTAATCCCCATGTTGGCTTGTTGAGTCCCACATTGGTAAACTACTGGGTTGATCTTGGCCTTATAAGCAATTGCATGAAGCCTCATTAGTGACTAGTCCTTTTGGGGTATAGCGTCGAGGTGGTGTGCAGTTCCATGTGTCCTTTTTTTTTTTTTTTAATTTTGTTTAGTGATGTAGAAACATTGTCGTTGCCATGATATAGTTATCATCTTTTGGCCCACGCATGCAAGGATTGGCTCCAGTTGTCAACCTTCGATATATATTTGGAGCTATAAAGTGAGGATGATGTTAGGTTCAGGTTTAGCCAGTGAGACACTATGGGTTTAGCCGGTATAGCGTTATGGCTCTCTTCGGATGGCCTGAGAGAATGTGAAGTAGTGGTCCTCTAAGTTTAGTCCAATAATTCCCATGAACTATTTAGGAGTTTGATGTGTGGTTTTTTCTTTTTTTTTAAGGATATTTTATTATCTTTTGGTCTTTGGCTTTCTATACAGATTTGCCGTTTCTACCGTTGTGCGGCAAATCTTTATTGCATGTTTGAGTACATGTGCTTCTGGTTAATGATTCATAGATTTTTATCATTTTTTGGGTTGTGTGCCAAATCAATTCAACTTGTTATTGTGTTTGGTCACTGGAGAAGTTGTATCCATATTCGGCAACTTGGTTGCTTTGTATTTGTTTTTGTTTATCTTATCAACAAAATACTATAGCTATTAAAAAAAAAAAATTGTTTTTCTTGTTATTTTTAATTGTTAATAGGAGCATATTGGTCATTAAAAAGTGTAACTAATGCTTGCCTTGATGTTCCATGGGAATGGAAAATAAAAAGGTAGATAAAGGATTTTATTTCCCTCCCTATTTTCTCATGAGCCCAAATATAGACTTACCAAACATGAGAAAGTAAATGATTTCTCATTCCCTAATCCATTTTCATATGCGAACCAAACATATCCTCAGAATGTGTATTTTTATTATTCAATTAAAAAAAAAAAGGACAATTTGTCATACATACTTCATTTTTTATGTTAATTTGTCACTTTATCAATATCTGTCAAATATTTTGTTACGTGACCAAAGTCTTCCCCTAAATCCCGCTGCAGAACATCCACACTTTTACAACAAACATTGCAATGAAGATCTTTTAATCTCATCATTCTCCAAGAATCGACAGGGGAATTGCATTTTCAAAGAACCTGTCATGCTAATCAAAATGGGCCTTGGCCATGTTTCCAATGATAATGACCCATCATACAAAGGATTCATTTTTATTTTTATTTTTTAAATTTCTCAAGTTTTTTAGAAAGAAAAAGAATTAGTAGAACTCGATTTGGTCAAGCATGTGGATGTGGCCCAAAAGATAATGACCCATCATACAAAGAAATTGGTCAGTCGCCCAAAAGATTTAGGCCGGAAAAGGCATGTCCTTTTTTCACATTTGTGACCCCAATTAGGGTCCACTTACTAACCCAACCCAAAAAACATTTGAATTTTTTCTATCCATATGATTTACAAATGATTGCACTTATTCAGATTTTACTTTTCTGTACTCGATGATGGAGCCGATTATAATACTTTTCTTTGTTACCCAAAATAGTTGTGCACTAAGACTCTCTAATACCACCGATGAAGCCTTCCTTATTGCATAGCCGATGGAGCTCACTTTAGCACTCGAGATTGCTTACAGAATCATGCGAGGTGCAACATTTATTGTGAATAATCAGAGTCGGAGCCACATGCAGGGACGGACCCATGTTGGAGCAAAGGTGGTCAATTGACGCCCGCAATGCCAGAATTTGTCACTTGAGTGAAATTTGTTGACCTCTGCAACGGGCGCAACAGCTATGGTTACCATGCGATGTAAGCTCTATTCGGCGCCGTCAATGGCTTATTCCTCGCGAAGAAGAAGACCCAACGCTGATTCAACTTTTGTTTTCCTTGAACGACGTCGGATTGAGATGCATGGTTTTATTTTATTTTAATAAAACGATGTGTTTCATGTAGTCTTGTTTCATACAATAAAGACACCACTGTTTGGTTTGTAAAATCCCCTATTTGACCAAAACTCTTCCTTTTGATTTAATTCCATATTATCCCTACCCTCTTCTTTTCATTCACCCAATAGAATCACTGAACTTAGCCTGTATTTTAATGTTTGGAACCTTGCCACTACTGAGGTCATTTAATGAAATCACAATTTCTGACCACAAAATATATATTTTTATTATTTATATATCTTCTATAATAAAAAATAATAATAATAATAAAGTCCTTTTTAGTTGTTTTATATTTTCTTAATTAAAATAATTTGTTAAAAAAGCTTACGTCTCAATGTCTCCATGTCTCGAGGCTTAAGCTTTGCCTCGCATAACCAAATGAGATATCAATGATAGAGTGTTAGCTTGGTTGTTTATATTAAGAAATTTAATTTTGCTTGTATTGATAATCAAATCATATTACGATGTTTTCATAACATGAAAAATCGTTTTGTGGATTATTGTAGTTTGTATGAATTATGAATGCTAATACTATTGTTTTTTTTTTTTTTTAAGGATCTTTTTTGTCTAAAAAACATATGTGAGCTTTTACACGTTGACCCCCGGAAGTAAAATTCCTGGATCCGTCCCTGGCCACATGTAGGCATGAGATATATGGACCCCCTTCATAATCAGTTTTCTGAGTCGGTGGCCGATATGCACAACCTTCATTTGCACTCGACCAAAAAAAAAAAAAAAACCTTCATTTGCGCCAAAAAGAAGATTAGAAAAGAGAGTTTCACTAATATACCCAAAATAGAAGTTGAAATTATAAATAAAAAAACCCCACATAAAATGCACCTTAGAAACACACCCAAAATCCATTTACTATATAAGAAATTGGTGTTGAAGTTCCTATAAATTACAGGACTGCCACTGATGCTCAATAGAAAAAAAAAAAACAAAAAAAATTCAAAAAACACCCAAAACAAGCTCAGCCTAATTTTATAAAAAAGCCCAAACAAATTTTATTATTTTTTTTTGTTACAAGAAGTCCAAACATTTTATTACAACACAAAACTGTCTCGAAAACCGTAACTTCAAGCGCACATCTTCACTAAACCATCTCTGCAAAACGTCTCTTCATTTCACCGTCTTCATCATTTATGCAAACTGAAACTCCATAACTACCACCAAGCTTGATCTACTTTCAAAAACCAACACCACATACTAACCTCCACCTACAAAACAAAGACAAAATTTCAGAGAACAATTTCAATAAGAAAAGGCTTAAAGGTAAGACATTTAAAAACCAAACCTTTATTGTAATGTTGATTAATTGCTGTAAAGCTCCAGTCTATGGTAATAACAGTATTTTATATTCGAATCCAAGACAAAATCTTGAAACTATATTGGATTTTCACTATTGGACTAACTGCATATGACTATAAAATAGTCGGTTTTCAGCAATTCAAAAAAGAATGAGATATTTAGTCAAATATAGATTCTTAACACTGCTAGTTTACTGTCATGTTGATTAATGGCTGTAAAGTTCCAATATAAGGTAATAACACTGCTTGTTTCCTATGGAATCCTTCAACCACTGTAAAGTTCCAGTCTAACGTAATACCACTCCTAGTTTCCTATGAAATCCTATTTTTAATGCATATATACCACTGTAAAGTTTCAGTCTAGGGTAATAACAAGTATTTTAGATTCGAATCTAGGACAAAATCTTGAAACCATAATAGATTTTCATTATTGAACTGATTGCATAGGACTATACAATGGTCGGCTTTCAGCAACTCAAAAAAGAAAGAGATATTTAGTCATATACTCATTCTTAACACTGCTAGTTTACTTTCATGTTGGTTAATGGCTGTAAAGTTCCAGTATGGGGTACTAACACTGATTGTTTCCTCTGAAATCCTATTTCGAATGCATGTCTACCACCGTAAAGTTCCAGTATAGGGCAATAACACTGCTTGTTTCCAATGAAATCCTATTTTGAATGCATGTCTACCATTTTAAAGTTCTAGTATAGGGTAACAACACTACTAGATTCTTCTGAAATCCTATTTCTAATGAATGTCTACCCCTTGTAAAGTTCCAGTATAGGATAATAACACTGCTAGATTCCTCTGAAATCCTATTTGTAATGCATGTCTAACCCTTGTAAAGTTCTAGTATAGGATAATAACACTGCTAGATTCCTTTGAAATCCTATTTCTAATGCATGTCTAACCCTTGTAAAGTTTTAGTATAGGGTAATAACACTACTAGATTCCTATGAAATCCTATTTCTAATGCATGCCTACCCCTTGTAAAGTTCCAGTATAGGATAATAACACTGCTTGATTCCTCTGAAATCCTATTTCTAATGCACGTTTACCCCTTGTAAAGTTCCAATATAGGGTAATAAAACTACTAGTTTCATATAAAATCATATTTCTAATGCATGTCTACCACTATAAAGTTCCAGTATAAGGTAATAACACTGCTTGTTTCCTATGAAATCCTATTTCTAATGTATGTCAGTAAAGTTCCAATATAAGGTAATAACACTGCTACCTAACAGCAAATTATAGTCGACTCAAAAATCAATAGTGCATAAACAAACAAAAAAATGAATATACTCATATTCAATTGAAAAAACATACCTCAATTAATATGATAACCGAATCAAATATCACAAATTTGTAACCACAACTCAAACCAAAACACAAAAGCAAATCCACAAACAAACCAAATCTGAAATCACTCCAAATTATAAACAAAAAAAAATTAAAATCACAATTTAAAACTCAAACGAATATCTAAATACAAATTAGAACGAAATCAGAAAATCCAATAGCTTATCTCCAAATCGACAATAACAAAAATAAACATATAAAATCAAGAAGAATTGGATCTACATTTCAAATTTAAATCCAAAACTACAAAAATTATGAAAACTTAACCAACAACTTAATTAATCGAACATGAAATCACCCAAATCAAACTACAATAAAATCGAATATGAATTCAAATGTAAAAAAAAAAAAATCAAATACCTCAAACTCGAAGATCACAGATCGAATAGGATTTTATACTGAGCTAAGTCACCAATGCACCATGAGCCATTTCATCCCTTGAATCTGCCAAGTCACTGTCCATTTGCTCATGTTGCAAATCCTCCAAATTTTTCACAGATCCAGCATCTAATGGATTGCCAATGCCAGTGCCTCTGACTTCAGCTTCTGTCGTGCCATTTGGACTAACATGCTTGAAGGCAGAGCCTTCGTCACCTCCATCTTCCAAAGCATTACTGCTTGATGTTCCCTCAATTGAGATGGCTACAAAGTTTTGATCCACCGGCTTGGAAAGGGGTCTCCTAGTTTTCCTATATCCAAAAGACGAATTAATTAGAATTAGAAGAAATAGTTGCCTTACACAATTAGAATCCTATGACTCATTCTTGTTCTTTTTTGGAGAGAGAGAGAGAGAGAGAGAGTTAATTGAGAACAGAGCTTAGGATTTCATCGTCAAAACTGAGGTGGAAGAACAAAAACTGAAAATTGGGGTTGAAGATGAGGATGAGAGACTGGAGGTCGTGAGTTCTAATCTGGTGTTTATTAGGAATTCCAATTTTATGTTAAAAAGGTAATAAAGGTATTTTATCTTCATAATTAAATTAAAAAATATACAGCTGTTGATTTTTAGGTTTATTTTAGGTGTGTTTATATACATTAAATAGTATAGGGTATTTTTATAGTTTTATGTATAGAAATGAGTATTTAACTAATTAGAAAATTAGAAAATTGGTCTCAACTGTCCAAGATGGGCTGAGGTCACATGAACCGGGCCCTAATGAGTAATGACCCATACTTTGTGTACAAGTTTTGATAAGTACATAAGGACAACTAAAAGCCGTATAAAATAACATTGATCATTATTGTATTTCAATGGAGAGAGAGAGAGAGAGAGAGAGAGAGAGAGAGAGAGAGAGAGAGAGAGAGAGGCATCCCTCTTCACTTCACACCGACAATGCACGTGGGATACGGCGTTCTAATCAAAACCTACTATAAAAATGGAGCACGTCAGAAGCTGCGAGGGTCATAACGTAGACCCCGCAGGTTTCAGAATATTTAGGGTCTGTTTGGCTGCACAAAAGAAAAAACATTACAATTTTTTTTCAGTTATTCCGTTCGCACTGGAAAGATTTAAACAAATAGGGACCAAACGTGTTTGCTTGCACAAGGTTAAGTGTTTAGTTTACTTATTTTTGTTGGCAATGTCTTTTTGTAGCTTCTTCTCGCTTTCCACCAATTAAGAGCATTTTCACCAATTTGTTATGGAAAAGGGTAAGGAGTGGCAATGGTTGTTACTATTCACATAAATAGTGTCAATCATTGCAAAAGGCAAGTTGTGTTTTTACTTATTAATATTATCATGGCAAAGAGCAATTACTATTCACTTTAAATTATTTTTATTTTTTATACTTATACAATTAATTTGGATAAGATTTTCAATTGTCACGTGTCCATATTTATTATAAAATTCACATCACAAATGTCTGATAAGATTTTCGAATAAGTGAATAATATTGGAAGAAGAAGAATTTGTATGAAAATTTGGTGTCGAAAATGAAGAATATTGGTATGTATTTATAGAAACAAAAAAAAAATCCGAATTTTTTGGTATTTTTTACATTAAAAATTGGCAACCATTGGATTGGAGCAGAAAGATTGGATCAAACCACTCAGGAAGCGCCACGTGGCTTCTATCCGTTGGGGGAAAGCAGGGCTGGTGCCAGGCTAGCATCAGCGCATAATTTAGAAATTTTTTACTATTGGGGTGTGTACCTCATGCATCAACGGTAAAAACAATTCAAAATCTTGCGCTGACGCCAACCTGGGGTCAGCTCTAATGTCACCAGACCTCAGGTAATAGCATGGACTGGATTTGTCTTTGGGCTTGCCCGGGTTGGTGGCCTCACACCTATTGCCCAGGTTGTATTTGCGCACTAGAAGCGCTTCAAGGGCCTAGGCCCTATCCTACCCGGACCATCTTGTCCCGGTGGAAATGCTCTAATGTCTTGGAGAAAATCTTTTATATAAATAAACCATGTAGCTCGTAAGTAATGCTGTTGTTTAGACCCCAAATTTACCCAATGGGCTTGAGAAAGAAATGGGCTCCCAAAGAAGAGAATAAAAAAGCTAAGCCCACTTATCAGGAGGTACAAATTTCTCCAGATACCCGCATTTTTCGAGTTGTTTGAATCCACTGAGCTACCGAGCCCAATGCCACCATCAAGCTACCGAGCTCAGTGACATTCTCAACCATCAACTCGGTCTAAAAGGTCTTGTAATCGAGGCCTAGAATCTATGGCCGAGGATTGTTCCTCTCTCAACCACAATAGCTCGACGAGAAGTCAAGATCAATGAGTGCATTCACCATCCATTCACCTAGTTGTACTCGTTACCATTTCTGGCTCGGTATTGGCATGCCTACTCACGCATCAAAGCAGGACGTTTTTGTTACTCAAGTCTGCTCGGTTCAACTTATTATTTTATTATGAAATAATAAACACGTGACCGAAAAATTCAGAGTTCAACAACTGCCTTTGTTTCCCACGGCAATACTCAGCTTAAGAAAGGGGGAAAAAGAATATAATGGATGTAACATTAAGACCTCAATAAATTATGTTGTGTATGCATTAATGGGGTTAGAGTTGGATTGGTCCATATATTTGATGTGCTCTCAAGTGATCCTAAATTCAAGCCTTCATGATATCTGTGTGTGTCAATTTTCTTCTCTCCCCCTATCTAATTTTGACCGCACAAAAAATCTTGGTGTGTATGCCTTCACTTATTTATGCAGGGCACGCAACTAAAAAAGCACAAGAGAATCTAATCTCAACTTCCACACATACTTGTGCTTAGGAGGAAGTTATTATATGAGAGAATTAATTGAGAAAACATAAGTAGCGTGAGAGATAAAATGAGTGTTAAAATTATAATACTTTTGGTTTTTAAGAATATATACATTATAATCCTCTTTACTTGATAACGATAATTCTCTTATATAATAGTAAAGACAGATGTTTGTAGCTTTCAAACAATTTGATTATCATACATGGTGTTAATATTAAAGATAGAGAAGATACAAGTTATTTCATCCATTCGTACTTTTTAAACATTTGATAGGCCTTAAACAATCATTATCATTGACATTGATATGTCATTAAGGCAAGGAAATTTTTTGGTATGATCATAAAAATGCTACAATATTATTAAATCACGTATTATAATATCAATAAATCACGTGTTAATATGACACGTGTCAATAAATTTTTAAGGAAGGCAAGGGTATAGATCCATAATAGGCTAGGAGTGGCCCTGCCCCCCTCCCCTTTTTTGACCTCTTTCCCATTTTTTTGACCTCTCTTCTATTTAAAAGTGTTGTAAAAGTCTTTGATATGGAGCCCACTTACTGTTCATGAATAGTGATTTTACTGTTCATGAATAGTGATTTTACTGTTCATAAATAGTGATGAATAGTGATTATTTCAGCCTATAAATAAGAAGAGAAACGGAAAGAAGAAAAGAAGAAAAAAAAAAAGAGAAAGGAAGAGAAGGAAGAAAGAGGAAAGAGAGAGCAGAGAGAAATTCTCCTAGAGAGAAAATTCAGTGAGCCACATATATTGTAAACACTAAACTTGTAGCTCTATCCTTTTACATAGTGGAAAAGTTACTGCTGCTGCTCTCCGAGGACGTAGGCATAGCCGAACCTCGTTAAATGCTGTGTCTCATCTACTTTACGTGCAGCTCAGACTTATCGCACATATCCCAGGTTATTTTTATAACACGTTATCAGCACGATAGTCTCTCCTTTTATTTCTGAAATTTTTCAACTAACACTTTACTTTATGTAATTATTAACCATTAACAAAAATGGACCCTTGGTAATACTAAACATATTATCAGTGGGAGACAGTTACTAATGCTAACACTTTACTTTATGTAATTACTAACCATTAACAAAAATGGACCCTTGGTAATACTAAACATATTATCAGTGGGAGACCGTTACTAATACTAACACTTTACTTTATGTAATTACTAACCATTAACAAAAATGGACCCTTGGTAATACTAAACATATTATCAGTGGGAGACCGTTACTAATACTAACACTTTACTTTATGAATTTATTTTACCGCACATTTACATTTATTTTAAAGGGTGGTGCGGGTTTATCGTCCACGCCTTTGCTTTTATTTAAATGTATGGAGCAGAATTAGTGCCCATACAAGCACACTTACTTTACCGCACATTTAAGGTATGGTGCGGAATTAACGTCCATACAGCAAGCAATTTAATTCATGATTTTATTTTTATCATCAATTAATATACCTGAATAATGAAATTCCTATTAATAAGTGGCTTAATATCCCAGATCTCGAGCCTAAAGTTTCAGATGGCAAATTTGGCAAAACTGGAGTTTGCTGCCTTGGACCTTTCCGGGGACAACTTTTTATCATGGGTCCTGGATGCCAAAATTCATCTACGAGCCAATGGCCTCGGACAAACAATTGTAGATGAGAATGATGCTTCGCCTGAAGAGAATGCGAAGGCCATGATCTTTCTTCGCCGCCACATCCATGAAGCGCTGAAAAGCGAATATGTGGTGGTTGATGAA
The DNA here is from genome assembly GCF_000346465.2 of Prunus persica. NCBI lineage: Eukaryota > Viridiplantae > Streptophyta > Magnoliopsida > Rosales > Rosaceae > Prunus > Prunus persica. Next base: position 1,670,434 of record NC_034010.1, on the reverse strand, counting down.
CCGTTGGTTCTGTGGAAAGCTCTAGGTGAAAGATACGATCACCAGAAGACGATGACTCTCCCAAGAGCTAGATACGAATGGACCCACTTGAGATTTCAAGATTACAAGTCAGTGTCCGAGTATAACTCTGCTATGCATAGAATTACCTCATTAATGAGGCTATGTGGGGAAAATATATCTGAGGAGGATATGCTCGAAAAAACTCTGAGCACTTTTCATGCTTCAAATGTCCTCCTTCAACAGCAATACAGACATAGCGGTTTCAAGAGATACTCGGAACTTGTATCTTGCCTCTTGTTAGCTGAGCAGAATAATGAGCTCTTATTAAAGAATCACCAATCTCGCCCAACGGGCTCAGCACCACTTCCTGAAATAAATGCTGCATCTCAGGAAGTGAATGCCACTTCATCTCGTGGTAATATCCATAAACGTGGGCGATGGGGCAAGCGTGGCCACTGGCAAGGAAGTAGAAAAAATCATGGTGCTCGTTTAGAGGGTTTAGGACCAAGGAGTGGTCCATCCACAAATGGCAAATATGCATCCCGTAATAAGGGAAAGGCACAGATGAGTCATGTGCCTAGAAATATTGAAAGCCCTTGCCACAGATGTGGAGCAAAGGGATATTGGGTGCGCACTTGTCGTACGCCTAGGCATTTGGCGGATCTCTATCAAGCTTCACTTAAGAACAGGAAAGTGGAGATAAATTATATTGATCATGCTCCGCCAGCCACAGATGGCTCATCAGAAATATCACGTCAGCAAAACAAGACGCATCTAGATGTTTCTGATTTTGTTACTAAAAGAGGGAATGAAGGTTATGAGTCCGAATTAGATTAAATCCCTTAATGTACTATTTGTATTAGCTGTACTATTTGTATTAGCTGAAGTGTTGTTTAAATTTCAATCCAATAAAAGTTGTAATGTTGTCTTCTTTTTGATCCCAGCTTATTTTACTTATTTGGTGGCATGGATGTAAATTATGGATGCCCTCAAAACAAAGGCTATAGCAGAGATATTTGTCTCGCAGACAGCGCAACTACTCATACGATCCTTCAAGATCGGAAGTATTTCTCAAAATTAATGCTTACAAAAGCAAAGGTAACAACCATATCAGGTCCTGCAAATCTGATTGAAGGTTCAGGAAGAGCCCAAATTATGTTACCAAATGGAACAATACTGTCTATTCCAGATGCTTTGTATTCATCTAACTCCAGAAGGAATCTGTTGAGTTTCAAAGATATACGTTTGAATGGCTACCATGTTGAAACAAAGATAGAGGAAAACATGGAATATCTTTGTATTACCTCCAGTGATACCCAAAAGCGTATACTGGAGAAGCTTTGTGAGCTCTCATCAGGGTTGTATTACACAACCATACGGACAATTGAGGCACATAGTGTCATGGACCAAGAGCCCACTGGCTCAAATGCTTTTAAGCTTTGGCATGACAGGTTGGGTCATCCTGGATCCACCATGATGCGCAGGATCATCACCAACTCTAAAGGACATCCCTTATTAACTAAACACATTATGTTATCAAGTGACATCTTTTGCCAAGCTTGTTCACAAGGGAAGTTGGTGATCAGACCATCACAACCAAAGGTTGATGTTGAGTCTCCATCATTTTTGCAAAGAATTCAAGGGGACATTTGTGGACCTATTCACCCCCCATGTGGACCATTTCGGTACTTTATGGTCTTGGTGGACGCATCTACCCGATGGTCACATGTTTGTCTTTTATCTACTCGGAATATGGCATTTGCTAGGCTTTTGGCTCAGATAATTAAATTACGAGCTCAATTCCCAGATTATCCCATTAAGTCAATCAGACTCGATAATGCTGGTGAATTTACATCTCAGACTTTTGATGACTACTGCATGTCACTAGGCATAGATATTGAACATCCTGTTCCCCATGTGCATACTCAAAATGGCTTGGCAGAAGCTTTAATTAAACGCCTTCAATTGATAGCACGCACTTTGCTAATGAAAACAAAGTTGCCAGTTTCTGCTTGGGGATATGCCATTTTACATGCAGCATCACTTGTGCGATTAAGGCCCGTTGCCAACAATCAATGTTCTCCAATACAACTCGTATTGGGAAATCAACCAAACATTTCACATTTAAGAATTTTTGGGTGTACAGTATATGTGCCCATTGCACCACCACAACGTACTAAGATGGGCCCTCAACGCAGATTGGGAATTTATGTTGGTTTTGATTCACCATCTATCATCAAATACTTAGAACCCCTGACGGGTGATATTTTTACCGCACGATTTGCGGATTGTGATTTTGATGAGACAATCTTCCCACCATTAGGGGGAGAAAAATCTGTGTCTAAAGAACAAGGCAAACTCATTCCTGAAAAACGATGTGAATTATCATGGAATGTATCCACATTGTCTCATCTCGATCCTCATACTGCTCAATGCGAAAACGAAGTAAGAAGGATTGTTCACCTCCAAAGTATTGCAAATCAGATGCCAGATGCATTTAATGATGCAGCAAAGGTGACAAAATCTCATATCCCAGCTGCAAATGCACCCGCACGGATTGATGTCCATAATGGACAAAGCAATGTGCCAGCAAATGGTTCATCTGCTGCACGCCTAAAACGTGGCAGACCACTAGGCTCAAAGGATTCAGTTCCTCGAAAGAGGAAGTTGATGGACAAAATGAATCCAAATGAAATAAATAGAGAGCCCACAATTCATAATTCAAATGCCCCTAAAGAGGGACATGTACTTCTTGACAAGGAAAACGTCATTGGTGAGACAAGTGCCCCTAAAGTGGCAACCGTACCTGAAAGTCAAGAAATCTCCATAAATTATACGTCCACTGATGAATTGTGGAGTAGAAATGAGATGATCATCGATGATATATTTGCATTCTCAGTGGCTGCTGAAATCATAAAAGATGATGATATTGAACCACGCTCTATTAATGAATGTACACAGAGGCAAGATTGGCCCAAGTGGAAGGATGCAATCCAGGCAGAATTAAATTCTTTGGAAAAAAGGAGTGTTTTTGGACATATTAGTCCAACTCCACCCAATGTGAACCCTGTAGGTTACAAGTGGGTATTTACAAGAAAGCGCAATGAGAAAAATGAGATCTCAAGGTATAAAGCGCGACTCGTTGCGCAAGGTTTTTCACAAAGGCCTGGAATTGATTATGTGGAAACGTACTCTCCAGTAATGGACACAATTACATTCCGTTACCTAATAAGTTTGGCGGTTTCAGAAAAACTTGAAATGAGACTCATGGATGTCATTACCGCATATTTGTATGGAGAATTGGATACAGATATATACATGAAAGTTCCAGAAGGATTCAGGTTGCCTGAAGCAGCCAGAAACAAACCACGGGGCATGTTCTCAGTTAAATTGAGAAGATCATTATATGGGCTAAAACAATCTGGACGAATGTGGTACAATCGTCTCAGTAAGTATTTACTGAAGGAAGGATACACAAATGATCCTGTTTGCCCATGTGTGTTTATTAAGAAATCAAAGTCTGGATTTGCGATAGTGGCAGTATATGTCGACGACATGAATCTAATTGGAACTTCTGCAGAGCTTCAAAAGACTGTTGATTATCTCAAACGTGATTTTACTAGAGATTATCTCAAACGTGATAAAAGACTGTTGATTATCTCAAAAGACTGTTCAAAAGACTGTTCATAAATAGTGATGAATAGTGATTATTTCAGCCTATAAATAAGAAGAAAAAAAAAAGAGAAAGGAAGAGAAGGAAGAAAGAGGAAAGAGAGAGCAGAGAGAAATTCTCCTAGAGAGAAAATTCAGTGAGCCACATATATTGTAAACACTAAACTTGTAGCTCTATCCTTTTACATAGTGGAAAAGTTACTGCTGCTGCTCTCCGAGGACGTAGGCATAGCCGAACCTCGTTAAATGCTGTGTCTCATCTACTTTACGTGCAGCTCAGAATTATCGCACATATCCCAGGTTATTTTTATAACAAAAAGTAATTAAAGATGACTAATTTAGAAAAATTTAATTCTAACATCTATTTTAAACACTTATATGTATTTGATCTATTCGTGTTTTCTATCTCGACTCTGTAATTTTACAAATTTAACTCCACCCTTAGCTATGATGATGTAGGTCCCAAAGACGAAATGATAATAGGTCGTCTTTCTCTAGCTACTTATTTTTATTATTTATGTGGAAATGGAATTTGTGGTCGAAAAAAAGTGAAAACTGGAAAAAGCAAAGTCCTGCATTATAACAAATGAATGATAATGAGCCCACACGGTTTTTTTCGAAAGAATAGAAATCAGTTTAATTAGCAGACGAAAGCAAATAAATTATTCATTTGCAGAAACAGAATCTGACATTATCTTTGCTAAGCCATTTTCGTCGGACCTTCCAAAAGCAGAATCGGTCACAACCAATGTATTAAATATCGATATTTTCGCCGATTTTTTTGGACCGACGATATTTTCGCACATAATCTTCCATTTATCGTCAATATATCGATATTTTCGTCGATATTTTCGAGGATATTTCGGCTGCGATATTTTCGTTCAATACCCTGCTTCAAATGGTCAATATATCGCGATATTATCGATAATATCGCGATATGAACTTTCAAAAATTAAACATGTAAACTCACTCACACATCTGCGCACGCTGGGGCTCGAACCCAGCCCCCTTCCGAAAAACTGCAGCCTCTTAACCACTACACTGGTCATCAGTTTGTGATTACAATCTATGTAATCTAATATATATAATACACTACTTGCGAGCTGGTTTTCAAGTTTCAACTTTTCAACTACTCACCACGTTTCAACTTTTCAAATGATTTTGCTCATGGACAGCGTCAACCAATCTCGGATCCATATGGGTGGCATGTTAACAATTACATGCAAAATTATTTTGGGGATTTATCATTCGATGACTACTCTTCACAATATACTTACTCTACACATAGAGATGATGAAGATAGTGAAAGTTTTGAACCTCATAGGAACTCTATGTGGTACTAAGTCATTTATGTATCATACCATGCAATGTATAAAATATAAAATATTGTAGTAAATTTTTATATATAAATGATTGTGGTGTGTTTAATCTTCTTTCATTAATTACTACATATTTTCTACACTCACAGTGTTTGTCAGCTTGCTATATAATCAACTTAAATTAGTTAAATCCATCATGCAATGCATTTCCTTCCAATTTTTTGTGATAAACTAATAGATAATTGACTAAATAAGCATCCTCCAAAGTTTCAATAAAAATTTCCAAGTTTTTCTTACAATTTCCGTGGTTTTTATTCAATTTTTATCGATATCGATAATATCCCGATATTTCCATCGAAATTTCCGTGTTTTTGGACTATCGATATTTCCGATATCACCGATATTTTAGACCTTGGTCACAACCCACCACGAGCAAGCAATCCCTTGTTGAAAAGACATCCATAACCCTAAAACCCTCCTCCAAAGCTCTTGCAAAATCCCAAATGATAGGTGCACCAATCAATGCATGTTCATAGATGGATCGTACGTTGGATATTAATCAACGAATTTGAGTTGACTTGTTTGATTAATCATGTTAAATAATTACATGCTAACTTAATTTGATAATTACTCAATGTAAGAATTCATCGGTTATATTGTTGTGAAATTCATCAAGTAGTTTAGAGTATTTATTCTCGCACTCGAACTTCTTATTTATATATTTTTTTCTTCTAATTTCCTCAATATTGCTTGTATCAAAGAAAAAAAACTTAAAACTTAAACCCAAGAAATTAAATTCCACTTAATTTTGAACTAGAGAACATTTATATCACCAATCTTATTATTCTACGAAGATTACTTGTATTCAACACTAATCCGACCTTATAATTTATGTTAATCAAAACATAATGGGCTTTTAGGCTGATGGTTCATCATAAACAAAACAGAACCTGTACATTTTCCTTCTTGTTGCTTTTGAATTTGGATGATGATGGTCATTGAGTTCCAAAAATTTGAAAGTAAAATTTTCGACCAAAATAGAAAGAAAGTAAAATTACAAGAATAACACTGGCATGAATTATGGAGAAAAAGTCGGTTTGCACAAACCAGGGGAAGCAGACAAAAACCCAACATGTGCTTGAATGCTTCACAGCTTTGATTGATAGGAGGAGGCAGGTTGCCAGGTGGCTTCTTGTTAACGTGATTTCTGCAAAACTTTCCTTCGTCCCCATTTCCCATTTATCCTCTTCACTATAAATGTAAGCCTCAAGCTCTGCTCTCCCTACCTCCCTCACCAAACACCTCTCACCCCTTTCTTTACTTTTTTGGGGTGAAAATGGCAGCTGTGCTCTTTCTTCTGCTTGCATTCTCATTTATGTTCACTAATCCTGCTTATGCAGCTGTACAAGTGCCTTTGGATGGTAAAGCTCTCTCTCTCTCTCTCTCTCTCTCTCTCTCTCTCTCTCTCTCTCATGTCTAACCTTCCTCAGTTGAGTAGTTATGGTGAATATCTTATTTTGATCTGTTTACTGAGCTCTGTCTTCACTGATTTAAACTATTTTAGCATTTTGTTGAGCTCTGAACTGATCTAGTTTCTTTTAAAGTCTATATTTGCTCAATTTTGTGCTCTCTCTCTCTCTCTCTCTCTCTCTCTCTCTCTCTCCCCAACACCCCCCCTCCCCCTTTGGTCTTAGTCATGTAGTGTATGTAGGTAAAAGAAAAAAAAGGATACATTCTGATTCTGAGTTGATACGCTATACGAAAGTTGGGGTTTTTATATGTTGAGATACTCACAAAGATTTGTTGAACATTCTTCTTGTTTTTTCGTTGTTTACCCCAAAGTCAGTCACTTTCTTATCAGTTATCATATCTTTGATCTGCTTATCTTCTTCAGGGCTCTTGAACAATGGCAACTTCGAAGAGCCACCAAAACCAACAAACCTCAAGAAAACAGTACTCATAGGCAAATATGCACTGCCCAAATGGGAAATCAATGGCTTCGTGGAGTACATCTCCGGCGGCCCGCAACCGGGTGGAATGTACTTTTCTGTGGCTCATGGTGTTCATGCTGTGAGGCTTGGCAATGAGGCCTCCATCTCTCAAACCATAAAGGTGAAACCAGGGTCTCTGTATGCTCTAACATTTGGGGCATCAAGGACTTGTGCACAAGAAGAGGTTTTGAGGGTCTCAGTGCCTCCTCAGGCAGGGGACCTTCCTTTGCAGACTCTCTATAGCAGCAATGGAGGTGATACTTATGCTTGGGGTTTCAGAGCCACTTCCAATGTAGTAAAAGTGACTTTTCACAATCCAGGGGTTCAAGAGGACCCTGCTTGTGGTCCTCTCTTAGATGCAATTGCTATCAAGGAACTCTTCCCTGCACTACCCACTAGAGGTAATTATAAAAAACTTATAACTATGCTTATGCCATTCTCTGTATAAAGAATATATTTCTGTTCTAAATTTTGGATCAATCTGTATTTGGGGCTGTTCTTCTAAAACTTATAGGATCTCTGCTGATTTTGCAAAAGTTTGTTGCTTGATTGTTATCTGGGTTATCTAGATCTGGGTCCCCCTGTCCTCTGGTATCCAAGATGTGGTTTTTATTAATATGCATCCATATGAACAATGAGTTTGCCTTTCTGACCTTTTTGCTTCTTTTTTGGGTGAAGAACAATTGAGCTACACATTTAGCTAGCTAAATTGTATACCCTGTGTTCCCTGTTTTCTGAGGCCCGATGAATTATATACCTTGGTTGAGAATTTGCGCATTCAATTTGATCTGAAACAAACTCAGCGCTATAAGCTTACTCTGTTTCCTGTTTTGGGTTTGTTTTGCTTATTAAAACATTGAATGTTTCTTGCAGATAATTTGGTCAGAAATCCTGGGTTTGAGGAGGCTCCCCATAGGTTATTCAACTCTTCCCATGGTGTACTCCTCCCTCCAAAACAACTAGATGTGACATCCCCCCTTCCTGGCTGGATCATCGAGTCCCTCAAAGCCGTAAAGTTCATCGATTCCCAACACTTCAATGTCCCATTTGGAAAAGGCGCCGTTGAGCTTGTTGCAGGGAGAGAAAGTGCCATAGCGCAGGTTCTTAGAACTGTGCCCAACAAGATCTACGATCTCTCATTTGTCGTTGGCGATGCAAGGAACGGCTGCCACGGTTCGATGATGGTTGAAGCATTTGCCGGCAAGGACACCTTAAAAGTTCCCTTCACCTCCCAAGGAAAAGGCGGGTTCAAGGCTGCTAGTCTCAAGTTCAAAGCAGCTTCACCCAGGACCAGAATTACATTCTACAGCTCTTTCTACCACACCAGGGTTGATGACTACGGAGCTCTTTGTGGCCCTATCCTAGACCAAGTTAGGGTTTACCCTGTTGCTTAGATTCTAGTTTAGTTATATTATCACCATAAGACTACAATATCATTACAGAGATTGTGCCACGGATATTATTCCTACTTTTTTGTAAATTTGACCGTTGATGAAGGTAAATGTTTTACCTATTTTCGACTAGAGAGAGCTATGTACTTTTCAAATTTAAGAAAATTTGTCCACGTTAAGTACTTCAGGAATATATGAAGTGAAGAATGAGTCGGGCCTTCCTCTTGATCGCATTGAGATATATCAAGGGTTTTCGGATGTTTGATGATGTGAAAAATCATATTCCACAGCTTGTTAAGAACCAGGTTGCCCTTACTAGTTTAGCAGCTCAACTGCCGAGCACGCTGGGATCATAAAAAATACATGTCGAAATTTTTTAAGTTAGATTTTGGGGAGATAATTGAATCAGTGATATGCTGTGCCAAACCTGCTATTTAGCATTTAAAATCAAGAGCTTTGTTTAAACATCATAAATTACTATTTTGATTATTTCATAGCACAAACCATAGAGCCCTAAAGCACGAATCTTATTACGAAAATTATAATATACAACAGAATCTGAATTTGACAACATGGTACAACAGTGAATGAGAAAGTCTAGTTCTAGAGTAAAAATGTATTATTTTCTGGTATGATAATATGACGTTCGCTTGATAAAATTTGAATTGAAAAATAAATTGCTGTACCAATCTGCCTGTATGATGAACAGGCTCAAAATTTCTAATGATTGGAATGTTGCCCTTCGCCATCGTCTAGAGTACCAACAAGACACTTCTCAAGTAAAAATTCAGCATTCACCCAAGCATGGTATTTATCTAGAGTAGTGTAATAAGGATTGCAATAGTTAATAGCAATTTACAATAGACTAAGTAAAAAGGAAGATGGTCCAAAACACATTGCTGATTTGTAGGCACTAGATTCGCTTAAGGTTCGGCCAGGCTTAGGAAAACCGTTTGGTTGTGTTGTTTCGCTGAATTGGATTTTAGGAATCCTAAACTCATTCCTTGGAATGAAGTGATTAGAAACCAACAGAATCCAACATTCCAAAGGTTACAGGATACTAGCAGAGTTTCAGTTTTTGAAAGCATAAATATAGGAACAAGTTAAAGTATAACTGTGTTTTGGATATTAGTATTCAAAATTTCTTTGGTGAATAAGCAAAGAAAAAATCTGCCTAATTTGACTCTTCCACTAGTAGTAACAAGTTTTATGGCCAGTTGTTCTCAGAGAACAGATTTGCTCACCACCAATTAATGCTTGTGAGCAAATCTTTTCTCTTGTTCTCACGGAGAGGTCTGACTGAAGAACAAAACAATAAAACCAAAGGTCCGGCAAGAAGTAACTAGGCCAAACATACTCAGGAAATCGGCATAACCAAGTAAATTTTAGAAAGGATACTGAATAAAGATGTACAGTCTTTTCCTACCGCCTTCTTTAGCATATCAACACCTGAAAAAAATAGCTTCGTTAGAAATAAGGAAAGTATGTCATGTAGTTCTTACCAACTAAGACATACAGAAACTCTCGACAAAGTCAAATATTTATGATTAGCAGCAGTAAGAACAAATGACCCCGTCACCAAGAAGTTTCTAGGGGATGGATACCAATTGCAATATTAAGGACGTAATCAAATGGTGGTAATGCATTTGCAAATGCTTAATAGAAAATGATTTTGTTAACAACAGACTGTTCATCAATTCAACCGTTTTGCCTTTCCATATTATCACTCTTCCTAGGTCATTAATGAGCTCAAAACGAGGGTATGCATCCATCAAGGAACTTATACCAATAGCCCTCATCTTTTTATAGCTAGTCTTCATTAAAAGCAACAAAGAATGCCCAGGTTTTTGGTATAGTACTCATAAATCGCCCATCCTATTTATCTTATTTTGTCAGCTAAGTTGGCATACTGGAGCAAGGAAACTTCAATAAGAGTGAGAGTAACCTGATAAAACATGCCTACGACAAATAAATACATTTAAAAAATTTGGGTGTCACGAAGAAAATGCAGGTAATAGCCTGCATTAGCAATACACACATTGAATGACAGAACTAAATCCAGTAAACATTTTAACTTGAACAGAATAAGATCATGTCCATACCTCCAGGGTGAAATCTCATGTAAGGAGACAAATTGTACACACGACCTTTTAGAACAGTCCACATTGAATCCCCTTTTTGGTGTTGTTTAACTTCATTTATTGAAATCAGCCTCTTATTTGACTGTCCCTTTAAACCTGAGACAGAACTCGTATATCAAGAAGCTAACGTTGATCTAACAATGACTGCACTTGAAACAATATGAGAAATCACAAGTTGTTTCCTGAACTTATAATAATATGCATCATAAATTCACGACGAATAACCAATCTAAGATACATGTTACATACACACTGAAGTAGCTACATTCATTAGCTTCTTTAAGCAGTTCAATGCAGGCACACTAGGTAAATGAGAATCGCTAAGAAAACCCAGTACTTTCTAGCTGCAAGCAATGAAGATTTTGTCAACCAGAAGTCAGAAACCCTCTGGATAATCCAGGAATAATATTACCAGAATACATTGGTTCAGTCGGCCTGAAAATGAAGATACATTGGACAATTGGATCTGTTAGAGGTCATAGATCCACACACAAAGTAATACGTAGCTCTGAGGTTTGAGCAAGAGATGCACCTCGTCAAGCTCAAATTGAAAATAAAATATCATTAACAGCTTTGTGCTTTAAGAACACAATTAAATATTGCTAAACATTTTTTTTCCAAAAAGAACAAATTAGGAACCTCAATAAACTCCTGAAGCTAGAATACAAGCCCTCCCAATCCAACCCTTTTCATTTGAAAAAGTTTGAAGTAACTTTCCTTATATCTTTTGAGAATTGTCTTTAGGATTATAAAAAAGTACAAAGGCTTTAAGAAAGATCAGTCAAATTAGTCAGAGTTCGTGATAAGAGATGTAAAAGCTTACAACCAGAGAAGGAAAAAAACTCAGTAATTATGAATGCGTGAAAGCTACCAGAACACAAATGACAAGAAAAAAAAAAATCAAAAGAATGATTGCTGGGAAGAAAAATGCAGTTATGAAATACAAGAATTTCAGCCAGAAGCACATGTCACTATGTACCTGCAAGGTCAGGATGTGTTCGAGTAAGCTTGAGCCAATCCATTTGGCTATACCCCTTCTCAAAAGGAACTTTGGCACGAGGTACAGGCTTCACTGACTTCCCAGCACCTCCTGACGATGGTTGTTTTGGTAATTCAGATTTTCGGTTCGTGGATGACGCATCAATAACACTGACAGAAAGAGAACCAACTGTTTCCTGCTTTTCAGAAGTGGCACCTAATGGCAATCCACTTTGCCACAGAAAACCTCTATTCTGATTACTATTAGTGCCATTTGACAATCCATCTTTTATGGCAATATTTTCTATATCTGAAGTGAGCTTCTTTGTCTCAAGACCATCCTGGTTGCCAGGTGAGCCAACCTAAAATATACCACAGACCTTACATTTAAATAAAATTATGACATGTATAAATTGGACCCAACCAACAATGAATCATATTTCGGAAAAACAGTCCACTGTAAATGTTGCATTGAAACCAATGAGCATATTTTAGGGGTATAGCTTTCTTGATCTCGAATGAAATGTGCATATAACAATTACCTGGCAAAAAGTGAAATCATTATCATTATCCATCTGTAAGATGAATGAAGTTTCCACGCTATTTCAACCAAACTTTCCTGTCAAAAGATATTAGAAAACATCACCTTTTGACATCAAAACAATTATGAGATGACTTTTCTAAACAATTATGAGATGACTTTTCTAAACAATTATGAGATGACTTTTCTAAACAATTATTGTACCATTATTTGATAACCAAATTGAAATGATAAGAAATAAGACAAAATCCACAAAACTGCGACAATTGGAACATTGTTGCAGAGAGAGGAGTACATAAAGAAATGCAGATTGAATGAAACACTGATTTTCTAACACATAAAACCTATTAGGACTCTTGAATACACACTGCCAATTTGTAGGGCTCCAACTCTGGTGTCTATGTTAATATCTATTTTAATTCTACATGACTAGATAATTACCACAACTAGTAAAGCAATAAGGGCATGCTCAATTCTTCATTCAGAAATACTTGCCGCTAAAAATCGTGAAAACAGAAAACAATATGAATACATGTACCTAAACGAGTTTTAAAACTGTTTTCGGAAAACAAGCTTGGAAACAGAAAAGAACTGAATGGTATTCGTGAACCTGTTTTCAGTTGAAAACTTACAAAAATATTGAAAACAAGTGATAAGAACTGTTTTCTGCTACTTTTGAAAACCCAACTTAAATTTATATTGTTTTCTAAAACTCAGCCAAACAGGCCAAACGTCTCTTTCTCTCCCTCAAGAGGAAAAAGATAAATTCATAATAAAACAAAAAATTCTCAGTAAAGCTTTTCCTTTAGATATATTAATTGGTTTATTATGAAAAAGATCAGGACTCTTCTCTTGGCGTTTTGGAAAAGAGATGCTGGAGATATCTGGCCCAAACTCCTTTCTTCCCCATGAAACTAACAAAGCATAATCTTTTTGACAAAAGTCCATGATTCATCTCAAGCTAAGGAACAATTCATCAAGCTTAAAGTCCATTACAGATCATCAAAACTTCAATTTAATTGAATACAGAACAACTCTGCATGTCTATCTGTGAAAATCAAAATTTAAAAAAAGCAATGTAATTTCAAGAACTAACCCATTAACTTCAATCCAATATCCAACTCGATTTCAAACAAACAGCTGACTACCCAATTCCCATAATTTTGAACCCAAGTTCTTATACATTCAAATTCAATTTCAAGAAAACAATTCGCTGCTGCCAACTATGAATCCAATTTTAAGATCCTATCTAACATCCAGAAACTTTGAAATTTTATTTTCTTTGCGGTTTCATTGAACTTTCTCGGCCACCAAACAGAGAGCCAGCAATAATTTAAGTAGATGAGAGATGGGAAAAACAAAAACACAGTAGAAATTCGGTTGATGGATACCTGCTTTCCCTCCTTCAGTATGCGATCGTCTTCGACACAACCCAATTAGTTGATAGGCTTTTCATTCATTTCGTTTATTTACTTATTCGTTTATTTTATAAACATACTTTTATTATTTAATTTCAGCATTTTCAGTCGTCTAGAGCTATTCAAATCCAAAATAAACTCTCTTTTCAATATATTCTTTTTTTGGGTCAATTGTTGAAAATAATTTTGAGAACCTTTTTTATTGTGAGGGCCGATAGCATACTAAACTCACATACATTACACAGATACTAGGACTCGAACTCAAAATCTTGCCAGAGGGAGTAAATACTCCAAACTATTACACTAATGGGCCTTTGCTTGTTGAAAATAATTTAAGAAACGAGAAATCTAAGAAAGGATAAACCACGTCAGCATGAGTAAAGAAAGAAAGAATATTTTATTTCACATTAGTGTTTTTTAAGGAAGAAGGGTGTTGGCCAAGAAGAATATTTCGTAGGTTAGGGAAAGAAAATTCTACCATCATGAATTTTGCTAGGTTAGTAATTATGGAAAGATTTTTCCATTAACATGGTGGTAGAATATTTCGTAGGTTAGGGAAAGTTTGCTAGGTTAATAAGGGTAGTTGTTAATTAATTTAGAAAAGTGGAAAGTTTGCTAGGTTAATAAGGGTAAATCAGGAAAAATCTTATTGAAGTATTGTTTCTCTCTCATAATAATATTATCAAATAAATAAAAAAAATAAAGAATTAACTATAGTTAAACCCATGGACATGTGTCAACTTTTGAAAAGAGTGGTAAAGATACACTTAGGGTTAAGGTGGTGAGCAAAAATGCACCCATCATGCGCTAGGAGCATGTATGCGCCTAAATTTCAGCCATTAGATAACTTCGAATCTATGGCTCTTAACAAACACTAAAATTAAATCCCACCAACCTGTACAACCGGTGAAGGAAGAAAGAGAAAAAACAAACCAAAAAAGCTGATAGCCAACATGGGCTATATAAAAAAGACAAAAGGCAATGTTTATATATATATATATATGTTGTAAACAAGATGCGAAGCTTCCCCCCTATGAAGCTTCCCCCCTTGTATTGTATTGGTATGGTGGAGCCCACATGTTAGAATGTTTTGCTTATATACGGGTTCACCCCTTTGTTTGTAATACACACATTCAACACCTAAATGAGAAGAGAAAACTCTGAAGGGAAGTTCAGTTCCTACATTCCTCTCTCTCTGTCTCTCAATTCTTTCTCTCAATTTTCCTCTCTAAATTCTCCAGTTTTATAACACGTTATCAGCACGAATTCGCTCAATCAATATCAGCTGAATTCTCTGATGAAACCCAGATCTCTCATCCCTGTCTCCTTCCATCTCTGCTGCTCCACTGCTCCAAAATAAATCCCTTGAAAAAAAAAAAAAAAAAAAAAGGAAGGTGTCGTCCCAATCTGTAAACAAACACAGATAGCACAGCAGAAACCACATGAAGCTGAAGCAGCTGGCTCCAATCACTCGGTCAGCATGGATACCGAAGCTTCACCGTTTGAAAGCAGCGAGATGGTGGCAAGTTTCTTGGCCTCGACGCTCTTGCTGAGCGAGGCATGGAAGCTATGCAGCGTAGCTAACACGGCGGCCGCTGCTCCATAACGGCGGCTTTGGACCGGACATCATCACTATCACCATTACCATGGCCGTCATGGTACATGCAGGGCTGCTCAATCTCTTCCTGGGCTGCTTCCAAGCTGTCCGACGACGACGACGACGACCCATCGGTCTCCGCCTCCGCTGCCGCGAGTCGTTACCCCCTCAGGCACCACCGCAACTCCATACTCCATGCTCACGATAGTGAACAAGCTGCAAGACATCCACTTCAGGCTCGCTAAGTTCTTCCCCCTCAACACAACTACCACCAGGGACGTAGACGTTGAAGTGATCAAAGCCATCACCGACTTCCTGTAATTGGCCGCCAGGCTGTCCCCACCGTGACCCCGCCAGCAGGCCTCGTCGCTGCCGCTCTAGCCCACGGATTCGGCCTCTGTTTTCGGTGTACAGCAGTGGTGCTGTCAAAGCGAATCACGTCGGCTCTGTGGAACTAGTGATGCGGGTTATGGAGGCCCACTCGGTGCGGAGGCTGAGCCTGGTGAGGCTTAGCTATGGCGAAGGCCATGCCGGAGCCCTTGCCGGCGAAGACGAAGATCAGCGTGGTTGCCTGAAGCTGATGACCCCACCGATGATCATGCCCGTTTCTGCCTGAAGACATCCTACCATACAAGCAAGAAGGAAGTTGAGGAACCGATGGCCATGCCAGAAGCTTTGAGTATCCGTAGAGGGCCCTGGTGCTGAGACTGCAGCTGTTGTTGATGCACTATTGGCTTCACTCAACTGCTCAGTTCAACCAGAGGCTTGAGGACACTTTGTACCGCCCTTTATGGACCACTACTGCATAGCCTGGATGATGCCAACTGCTTTTATCACCAAGCCTGCGGCTGAGAATGATGAGTTTCCACATCATGGTGGTCTCTGTTCAGAGATTAAAGGGCTGCTGCTAAAGTTTTGTCGGGCACGCCTAAAGTTTTTATCTGCTAAAATAAAAAAATAATAATAAAAAAATAAATAAATAATAAAAAAACTCTATATATATATATATATAAAAATAAAAAAAAAGGAAAAAGGGGATCACTCAGCAAGGGCATAAGCGATAAGTTTTCTGCTCCCTTATCTTCCCTATTATTTCATATTTATCTGCTTTTCTTTTACTAACCATTAACAAAAATGGACCCTCGGTAATACTAAACATATTATCAGTGGGAGACCGTTACTAATTCTAACACTTTACTTTATGAAATTTAATTTACTGCAAATTTACTTTACCGCACATTTACTGTATGGTGTAGGTTTATTACCCATACAAACAGTATTTATTTAAAAGGGTGGTGCGGGTTTATCGCCCACGCCTTTAATTTTATTTAAATGTATGGAGCAGAATTAGTGCCCATACAAGCACAATTTACTTTACTGCACATTTATTTTATTTACTGTATGGTGTAGGTTTATTACCCATACAACAGTATTTATTTAAAAGGGTGGTGCGGGTTTATCGTCCACGCCTTTGCTTTTATTTAAATGTATGGAGCAGAATTAGTGCCCATACAAGCACGTTTACTTTACCGCACATTTACATTTATTTAAAGTATGGTGCGGGATTAACGTCCATACAGCAAGCAATTTAATTTATGAATTTATTTTACCGCACATTTACATTTATTTAAAGTGTGGTGCGGGTTTATCGTCCATACCAGTAATTTAATTACTAGTAATTTATTATATGGATTAAATGTGCTGTATGATGAGTTTTTTACAGTATGCAGATCAGGACCAGAAGTTCCTTAATCCTCATCATACAATTACATCAGGACTTGAAGATCCTTGATGATGATGAGAGCTGGCAGTCTCTCCGGTACTGTATTTGTAAACATGTAATCGGACTTAAGGGTCCTTGATCCCTGACATGTAAATAAGGACCTAGAGTTCCTTAATGATGTAACAGTATCATATTGGTTCATAGTGCCGTACACATTGATGATAACTGTACATGCAGATGAATAGATACGTATTCATGACTTGATGAATAGTACTATTCACATGAATAGTGACGTATGCATAAATATGAACCATTTTTGGTAAACCGTCACTATATACAAAAGGGAACCTGCAGTTCCTTAAACTCATGGATGAGCAATTAAATGAGATGCCAGAAGTTCCTCAAAATATGGACAATTATGTAAGGGCTTGAAGTCCAGAAATATGTACAGAAAATTGTAAAAATGTCCATACCATGAGAATATGTGATTTTGGCCCGAAGTTCAAAATCTAAGGGGATTGAATGTCCATACCATGAGAATATGTTATTTTGGCCTGAAGTTCAAAATTTAACAGTGTTGAGAACCTGAAGTTCCAACAATTAAATGGACAACCCTTGAGGTATTATTGCAAATTGTGGTATGCCACATATTTCTTTGGCATAAGAAGATGATGAATTTAATAAAGTTCGATTTTGTTATAATCGACACATCAAGGAAGAAATATATTTTGTGAATTCCGGTTGTTAAGAATACACCGCGAAATGGATAATATTAATATAAACCTCAAGTAATGAATTGAGGCCCCCCACATATTTTGTTATATCTGGGCCGGAAGCCCATGGATCCAAATATATGAGAGATCCTGAACTTGAAGTTGTGGGTATATAGTAGTTAATGCTCTTCACTACTATATTGCGATATTATCATGGCTTTTACTCAATTCATATTTCATGTCCATTTGAAAAGGGCAAATAAATTCTGAGTTTGTGCCCAGGCCAAAAGTTTCGGGCTACCATGCGATAAAATATGAAATTTGGGAGAAACAATGTGGTTATTTGAACCTATAAGGCACAAGGTTCCAAACTGTCATTTTGAAAAGACGTAAAAACCACAGGTGCAAGTTTAAGAATGTGCGCAATTATTATTACAGGAACATACAACAGATAGATTTTTCCACCTGCAATGAAGGTGCAGGCCCTGTAAAATCTATAAAATTACATTATGTTCTGGAAGCCTCTGAAGGAAGTTGAGTTGAAACGCAGTTGCTACAATCCAGTTTTGCAAGGGCAATATCTATAAGAGGAAATATGGCTACTGTTTTTCAGGATCTCAATATCTTCTCGGATCCCCATATTTCTCTTTTTCTTTCCTAGAGTCCAAAACTTCACGTGGCCTCTAATAATGCCTGTCGGCACTTTCGGCGTTTTCAAGTATTATTTTCAAAGCCGATCTTGCTTTACGGATTTCACGGAACTACTTTTTCAAAAGTATCCCGAGAATCTCGCAATTTTACTATGGTTAATTTGAAATTCACCGGTTCTACCTATTCCTTTTATTTGTGTATAAATATGTTACTAACGAAATTTTCTTTGCAGAAGACATCCAGTTTACTCCATACCTAGTGATGCGATATCTACTTGTTTTTCTTATCAGTAAGCACTTAATATGCCTGAGAAGCAAAACTATCTCTGATCATCCATTCAGGAAGCAAGACTATCCCTGATCATGTTTCTGCAAGATTAGGGAATTGTGATGGCGGCCTTATGCTCTAATCTCCTGAGGTCCTTCTAGACTAGGAGAATTGAGAGCTTGTTTTCTGCTCCCACCAGCTTCCTTCCCTGATTGCTTACCTTTCCTTGCAATCAATATCACAATATTTTTGCATTTTTTCTCTTTCTGTAACTTTCTGAGGATTATTTGTTTTTTACAGAGAAAAGAGTTGTGATTTTACTATTGCAGGATATAACAAGATCATCAAGCGGTACTTTATATTTACTGGGCCGATACAAGCTTGAATGATACTTGCGAAAAGTTTCTCCCACCTAAGGATGTAAGCAATACTTGTGTTATTTTATGCTTATATACCTATTTGATATTTTATCTTGAAAGGTAACCAAATGGGAAGATAAGTCCATTCCAAAAGAATGGCTTGTATGTATCCATGAATTATTAATGCAAATTTTACAGATTGCAAGTTGGATACATTGATAATACACTGCACAGATTAAAGTCCCATACGAACATAACATGGGTATAGCAGTGATCAATATGATGCACGCCTGTTGCGTAGCAAATGATGTGGATTGAAGTCCCAAATGGACAATCCTTTGACATGTCAATATTGATATTATGCACGCCTAATGCGTAGCAAATTATATGGGTTAAAGTCCCATAATATGGGTTAAAGTCCCAGAAATTAATTGACATGTATGTATTAATCTGTGGCATGCCTGCATCATGACAGATATATGGGTTCTAAATGTTCCAACTCCCTAAATGGAGATTATCCACGCCCTACTATAAAATAACGCTCCGTTGGAGGTTATAATCCACATTCTCACATAATAAAAGCCCTCTGAAGCGGCTTGGGTACCCAAAAGCAAAGAAATGCTTATAATTGATGTATGCGCATGCAAATGAGAATGGTGGGATCATGAATTGATGAATGACAATTTTTGGTTTTGGAGTAGCTACTCAAATCATCAATGGGTTGTGCTGATTGGAACCACGTTCAATTATTAAATGTCGACAATATCATTGGCCAAAATGGAACGAGGTAATTCCATTATAAATGAGAATGAACGTGGAAGAACAAACCCATAATACGAACCCCAAAATTTGTTAATACTAAAATTTATACTTGGGTGTTCGGAATAAAAGGGAATATACCTTCTTTTTATGACACACTGTTTCTGGCAGAAACAAGGAATGTTAGGTTTTCTCCATATTTACAGATTCAATTGTGCCCCCCCTTATTACACAATTACGGAGACCAACATATAATCTTTAAGGGTTATTAAATGCACGGAGCATATCGCCAGAAGCGATTCCCTAAAAGATGTATAAATAGCTGGGTTAAAGCTATATAATGTGTCATAAAGCTTAATCCCTTTTAGACAAAATCCGTTGAAAGAATTGACATTGCATAAAGCAAGTCCCTAAAGGACATGTGCTTGAAGCACAAAATTTGTACTCAATATTAATATGCATAAATTACCTCAATGAGTACATTGATTATAATGTGATTGCAACACATTAAAGATTCTGCAGAATTCACGAAATATTTGTCTCGACTTAAGGATCGAGCATTGTGCCAACGAGATTCTTGCTTATACTAAGAAAGTATTGAAGCATTTTTATGAGGATTATCCGTTGGTCCTTAAATGTTTTTCCAGAAGTATACTAGACCAGATAGAGCTCAGCTCCACATTGTACTCTTTTTCCTTCATCCAGGTTTTTATCCCATTGGGTTTTTCCTGGTAAGGTTTTAACGAGGCAGTGTCGCTCAAGGGTTTTAGGGTATACTATGAAAATTTTTATGGTCGCTTACTGGACAAAAGCTAGTCCTACATTTTTCAGGGGGAGATATTCACAAAGAGGAGCGTGGTTTTAATAAAGACCTCCATACACTGTACTCTTTTTCCTTCATCCAGGTTTTTATCCCACTGGATTTTTCCTGGTAAGGTTTTAACGAGGCAGTATCGCTCAAAATTGACTCACAGCAGCAGTGTCACTCAAGATTGACTCACAGAAGCAGTGCCAACTACGATATTCAGAAAGCTGATCAACAGTATAACTTAAAGATATTTTGCCAAGCATCAGGGGGAGCGCACTATCAATAAAGATCTTCAAATACTGTACTCTTTTTCCTTCGTCCAGGTTTTTTTTATCCCACTGGGTTTTTCCTGGCAAGGTTTTAATGAGGCAGTGTCGCACGCGCGTCAATATACATAGAATTTTATGTTACACATTATTATGTACTCTTTTTCCCTTCGACCAGTTTTTGTCCCACTGGGTTTTTACTGGCAAGGTTTTTAACGAGGCATATTCCGTATCATTTGTGGTCTCCAAGGGGGAGTGTTGTAAACAAGATGCGAAGCTTCCCCCCCCCTATGAAGCTTCCCCCCTTGTATTGTATTGGTATGGTGGAGCCCACATGTTAGAATGTTTTGCCTATATACGGGTTCACCCCTTTGTTTGTAATACACACATTCAACACCTAAATGAGAAGAGAAAACTCTGAAGGGAAGTTCAGTTCCTACATTCCTCTCTCTCTGTCTCTCAATTCTTTCTCTCAATTTTCCTCTCTAAATTCTCCAGTTTTATAACAATATATATATATATTATTTATTATTATTATCTTTTGAGTTGATTTCATGTATACGAATAGTAGGCTAGTTTTTTATTATTTATTAATTTCTCTTTTGGGTTGATGTTTATGTATATGAAAACTTAAAGTAAGAATGTAATTAACTGAAAAAACCAATATAAATTGAAAGAAAATTATAATAAACAGAAATTTTAAATATATTTATATTAAAATAATAATAATAGGGATTAAAAAATTTGTTCCATGTTTTTCTTCCACTAATCTCACTTCTATTATTTCTCTATTATTCCACCAATAACTAGGATGTAAATGATTTCTATAAATAAAAAACCAAATATTTTAGTCAAATATAAAAATATTAGGTATGAACAAAATTAGGAAAAATAATAGAATGATCTAAAGTTTCAAAAAGTAGTTAGTAAAACATTAAATTTTTACATGTCAAATATTTATTTATTTGTGGTTATGTTAAGTAACTTTGTAAACATCTTGATTACCATTTATAAAATATATATCTTGTTCATTGACAATTTTATGTGCATAACATACATTCAAAAAATATTCAAATGTTATTTCACCAAATATTTTAAAATCTAATAATATAGGTTTTTATAAACTTGTTCTTAGTTTAAAGTATAGTTTATATTTGCATATAATATAACATATTATTGCTAATAATTTAAAATCTAAGAATATAGATTTTTATAAAATTGATTCTTATTTTAAATTGTAGTCTTTTTTTGCATATAATATAACATATTATTGCTAAGCAAAAGAACACTATCATACACAAGCATTTGATCATATAAATACTTCTATGTAAAATCAACCAATTATTAATCGAATTTTTTTCTTCATGTTTTCAATGATATTTATTTTTTATTTTTTCATTCTGTATTTATAAATATATATATAATAAAAATAATCAAATATAAAAATTCTACATTAATAATATAGAATTATAAATAAATATTAAATGAAAAATATATAAATATGTTATACCTTAATTTACAGAGAAAATTACCCATAGTACAATGCTAAAGTAAAAGTAGACATTGAAGAAGATTGGGTCCTTAGGCTTGTAAACACAAGAGTTTACATTATTAAGGACTACTATTACACTATCATGGACATATGCAGTCCATAAGCTTGTAAATCATATCCTTAAGTTTGTACATTACAATCTTTGGTTTCACATTTAAGACACTTTGCTCCTTTGTTACAACATTAAGGTGAATCCTAATCCATAACATTGTAATACTCATTTACAAAGAAAATGATCCCCTTACAACATTAAGGTAAATATGGACCTTAGAGAAGTAATTGTGAAACTTATTCTTGTAAACACTAGGGTTTACAATATTAAGGACTTCTTTTACAATGTTTTGGACCTTCCATAAACTTGTAAAGTGTATCAATAAAATTGTAATATCATAAATTACAATAGAAAGGATCTCTATTACATGGTTAAGGTAATTGTGGACCTTGGAGATGTAAAATGGGTAATTATTCTTGTAAATGCAATGGTTTATAACATTAAGGACTCGTGTTACAGTGCTTTGGACGTAAGCTTTCCATAAACTTGTAATGCAGATCCTTAATCTCGTACATTACAAGATTTGGGTTCTAATTTTTGATTTTTTGCACCATGATTACAAGTTTGAGGTTCTTCCTTATCCATAGCATTGTAATATCTTGATTTACAGTTGAAAGGATCCCTCTTACAATGATAAGGTAAAGGTAGACTTTGGAGACGTAAACGTGGTCCTTATTCTTGTAAACACAAAGGTTTACAATATTACGGACCTCTTTTACAATATTTTGGACCTCCATGTTCCATAAACTTATAAAATATATCCATAAAAATGTAATAACATAAATTACAATAGAAAGGACCTCTATTACAAAGTTAAGGTAATGATGGACCTTGGAGATGTAAAATTAGTACTTATTCTTGTAAATGTAATGGTTTATAACATTAAGGACTCGTATTACAGTGCTTTGGATGTAAGCTTTCCATAAACTCGTAACGCAGATCCTTAATCTCGTACATTACAAGATTTGGGTTCTCATTTATGATTTTTTGCACCATGATTACAAGTTTGAGGTTTTTCCTTATCCCTAGCCTTGTAATATCCTGATTTACAATTGAAAGGATCCCTCTTACAATGATAAGGTAAGGGTAGACTTTAGAGAAGTAAAGGTGGTCCTTATTCTTGTAAACACAAGGGTTTACAGTATTAAAGACCTCTTTTACAATGTTTTGGACCTTCCATAAACTTGTAAAGTGTATCCATAAACCTGTAATATCATAAATTACAATAGAAATGATCTCTATTTCATGGTTAAGGTAATGGTGGACCTTGGAGATGTAAAATTGGTACTTATTTTTGTAAATGCAATGGTTTATAACATTAAGGACTCGTATTACAGTGCTTTGGACATAAGCTTTCCATAAACTCGTAATGCAGATCCTTAATCTCGTACATTACAAGATTTGGGTTCTCATTTATGATTTTTTGCACCATGATTACAAGTTTGAGGTTCTTCCTTATCCCTAGCTTTGTAATATCCTGATTTACAATTGAAAGGATCCCTCTTACAATGATAAGGTAAGTGTAGACTTTAACTTTGTAAATATGGTCCTTATTCTTATAAATACAAGGGTTTACAGTATTACGGACCTCTTTTACAATGTTTTGGATCTCCATGTTCCATAAACTTGTAACGTGTATCCATAAATTTGTAATAACATAATTTACAATAGAAAGGATCTACATTCCAAGATGAAGTCAAGAATGGATCTTGGAGATGTAAACTTGGCCCTTATTCTTGTAAGCGCAACGGTTTACAATATTAAGGACCCATATTACAATGGTTTGGACATTGGCATTCCATAAACTTGTAAAAATTTACCCTTAATCTCGTAGATTATAAGATTTTGGTTCTCATTTACGCGTTTTTGCACTAGGATTACAACTTTAAGGTTCTTTATAATCCATAATCTTGTAATGTTATAATTTACATTAGAAATGATCTATCTTACCATGTTAAGGTAATGGTGAATCTTGGAGAAGTAAATTTGGTCCTTATTATTGTAAACACAAGGGTTTACAATATTAAGGACCTTTTTTACATTGTTTTGTATGTCAATGTCCAAAATGTTGTAGAACTTGTAAACCTTGTGTTTACAAGATTATGAATATACTTTACAAGTTTATGGAACACTCAGGTTCAAAACAATATAAAAAGGGTCATTAATACTATAAACCCTTGTGTTTACAAAAATAAAGACCACATTTATATAGCCAAGTACCAAGGCCTTGGGAGAAATTTGAACAAGTTTCACATACTATGCAATTGCCAAACAGGCTATGGTAATTGCATACTATAATGCAATTGCTGAACAAGCAATGGTAATTGCTTACCGTAATGCAATTACCAAACAATATATGGTAATTGCATAACATAATGCAAGTGCAATTGAAAAATATGCAATTAATGTCTCCCGGTTGGGAATTGCTCATTATGTTGCCAATCTATCCTTTAACTCCTCCCATGTTATCTAAATCCCAAACAAATGGTAAATGACGATTTTGTCTTTGAAGGTTAGTGGGAAATTATAAGTAATTTGCAATTAGCAAGCGAAGATAGAATAATTGTGTTTATTAGCTTGCCATTGTATTTACTTATGCAATTAGTATCTCCCTGTTTGGCAATTACAGGTTACCTAGAACAAGTTCAGATTTCTTGAAGTTTTTGCATTTTATCGCATCGTCATGCCAGTCCAAGTTGGTTTCTAAGTTTAGGTGATTACAAATTTATGGATTTGGGTGAATCATGATGTTCTAATTAATAGGAAAAATTGTGTAAATTAGGACCCGAAGTCTTATAGCGCATGTAATGGAATGAGATTTGGATAGATTTGCAATTACCAAAAAAGAGTGTAATGCATTTGCGAAGTGGTTACCCGCATGCCATGGCTATTTTGCACGTAATTAGTGGCTCTAGTTTGAAAATTTGACATTATTTGAGAGACATTTTGGACATTTATCACATTGACCACCCCACACCCTCATCTGCACTTCCCGATGTTATTAGTGACTGAACTCATAGAAGGTGATTCCTCGCAATTACCAGACAGGGAGCTAGTAATTGCATATGGAAATAACTTAATACATTGCAAATTGCATTTTTAATGGCATTTTCATTCTTTAACTGTTTCGATGGTCATATAGAATTTTATGCCGCATAAAAAAAATATTGAACTGATTTCTCCAATCAAGAATTGAAACCATTGAAAGCATTGCATAGATAAATAGATGAAAGAGGTACTATTCAATTAATCACAGAAACATGGAAATGAAATAATAACAGAAAGGAAATGATAAAAGAAAATTGCTCAATACCCTGTGCAGAAACCATTTCCAATTTCAAGTAAAACTTCTTTGAAGATTACATAAACACAACCAAAGTACATGTGATAGAAATGGGCATATATAAGCATATGCACCATATACCTGTAAAATAAAAAATAAAAAATCTCCAAAATTAAACAATCCAAAATTTAGAAATTCCAAAACCAACTAAAACAATCTCTAATCATTCCCCAAAATAAAAACAAACACTAACAGACCAAGCAAATTTTTTTTTCTTCTTCATATTTCTAGCTATATATTTTCTATTTTTTTGGTCATTCAAGCTTGCTTTATTAAAGCATCAACCAAAGACACCAAAGGCCAGCAAAACAACAGAGAACTACAAACAGAAAAATAAATATAAACTCAAGGCACCCTGCACAACAACATGAGCATGTTTAGTAATAGCCCAAAAGAGAACCCGTCATGCACACTCAAGGCACCCTGAGAAGCATTGTTGGGACCAATATGAGTCATTCTAGGTAGTCCTTGGCTCAGCATACTCCCTCTAATCAAATAAAGTTCACCAAATTTTGGCAAGAAATACCTAAAAATCTAAGCTAAGTGGACCTTGGAAGAGGTAATTAGAGAAAAAATTCATATTCAATGGAAATTTCAAAAATTATGAGAAGATCATCATTATATAATTTAAACACTAGCATAAAGTTCAATAAAAAAACAATTTACAGATATTGAAACTGACCCACCAAAAATTGGAATTTCAATCTAAAATTTCATACCAAGTGGATCTTGAGAGTTAATTCAACTCAAAAACTACAGCAGAATATAAAATCAAGAAAATATTAGGCTCAACAAGAAATACAAGAGAATAAAAAATAAAAATAAAACAAAATCAAGGAAAATGATATTTGCTAGAGGGTGATGAGATGAGGTCCAAGATTTGAATATCACAATTATATGTCACGGTCTATCATTATTCTCTTCTCCAATTCTTGCATAAAATCCAACAATATAGACTCCATTAAATTTCACAAAATGACTTGGGCACAGCTCTAAGAGGGTGAGCCATTTGCAAGGTGAGGCCAAACTTCTCTTCCATGTTCAAGGTCTCTGGTAAAACCCCATCTTCAAGCTTTCATTCAAAAGAGTTAATGAGTGAACCCAACATCAAGGGCAGAATTCGCATCGTCCATGGCAAGCCAGGACATATTCTCCTCCCAGCACCAAATGGAATAAGCTCAAAGTTTTTCCCGCTAACATCAATTTGGTCATCCAATCCTAAGAACCTCTCAGAAACAAATGAGCTTGGGTTGTCCCAAATGTTGGGGTCTCTGCCGATGGCCCATGCATTCACAAAATATAACCGGCAGATTTCAACGTTTGAATCGGCTTTTCGAGGGAGAAGCAATGGAGTTGCTGGGTCTAGTAGAAAGGTCTCCTTGATTATTGCTTGGAAGTAAGGAAGCCGAGCAATAAGGCTCGTCAATGGGCTGGGCCGGCCCGGGCTTTAAAGAGAGGAGAGAAAATACCGGGCTGGGCTGGGGGGCCTACTTCATTCGAAAAAAATCATAAACTTAATCATAAGGGCATTTTAGTCCAAATTTGAGATTAAACTCACTTAATTCCAATATTTATACATCAAACCAAATTCATAAAAAAATTCCAATAAAGTCACACAACTCAATAAGATTTTTCACAAAAATAATAAAACCAAGTACTATTTTTGAGGTTATTACATAATTAGATCGCAATATGTTTTTAAGAAATAATTTTAAAAAATAATAAGTATAAAAAAAATTTTTTTTTTTTAAAGGATGGTATGCAAATGTTTGGTGATGTGTTCAAGAAAAGCATGATTATATTTGGTGGTACGATTATATTTGGTGATATGATATGTTGTTCATCTTATTTATATGTATAATTGTTGTATTAATAATTGACACAAATTAATGTGCTAATCATCCAATTATAAACTAAGAATGAGTAAAGAAAAGTAAATGAAATGAAACAAATTATATATGTGATTTAATTGATATAATCCTAATCCTAAACTCTATTTATACATAATTATATACGTATGCGGGTCTAACGGGCCAGACTTTTGTGTTTTTAGATGGGTCGGGCGGGGGCCTTATCGACCTATGAGCCCGCGGGCCAAATGATGAGGCCTACCGAGCAATGTCTCCTTCCTCTACTGGTTTTCCTTTGCCAATGATTTTCTCTAGCTCTTGTTGAGCTTTTGATAGCTTTTTCGGATTGCGTAGCAGCTCAGCCATTGCCCATTCCAACGTGGCTGAGGTTGTATCTGTGCCCGCAGTAAATAGAATCTATTCACATAATAAGTCACAAAAATTAATGGCATAACAAATTGTAATGACCAAGCAATTAAAAACAAAAAAACAACTAACCAAAAGCAGATGTTGAAGTTTGGTCATGTCCATGTCCTCACTGTTCACTCCACTGATGTTCAAAAAAGTATCCAACATATCATTGGTTATGACATAATCATGGGCTTTTCTAGATTCCAATCTTTGGATAATGATGCGGTCAAAGACCTGTTCTATCTTCTGGACATGTTTGATATGTGCCGCCTAATTCTCTGGGGGTCAATTTTCCTAAGAACAGAGAAAAGTCCACCCAGTTTGGCTTCTGTGCCTCTTCCATCGAACCCCACACAATCTCCTTGAACTCTCTAGCCATCTCGCTACTTGCGTCAACCAAATCCATAGAGAACATAGTATGGGAAAGCAGATTGAGCGTCGTTTTGAAAGTGGCTTTTCTAATATCTACCGCCTCACCTTTGACCAAGCTTTCATTGACATCATATATGAGCTCTTCCACTTTCATGCGACGGCTGGGTTGGTTGGCGTTAAGGATTTTGGGGGCGAACAAGTGAGAGTTGCATATTTTTCGAAGGCTTCTTCATTTGGATAAAGTTGGTATCCAGGGCAGGCTGTCTCCGGGAAGGTAACTGGCTTTAGGCCTCATGATTTGGCCCACGGACTCATGGGTTGATGAGGGCCCTCCCGGTCCATGGGTCAGACTTGGGCTTTGAATTTTCTAAAAAAAACTCGGTCAGGCCCGGCCAGACCCGGTATTTTCTCTTTCCTCTTTAAAGCCCGACCTAGTCCAAGCCTATTAAATTTATGCTAAGCTAGCCCGGCTTGGCCCATTGACGTGCGCTAACTGGCTTGGATTGCATTTGGCACAATTCGGTTGGACAAGAATCGGTCATGTGTTCGGAGGACTTGTTTGGTTGTGTTTGATGAAGAAACAACCACCGTTGTTACTTGGCCGAGTTGCAGAGTTATAATGGGGCCATAGATTTAAGAAAGCTTGGTGAAATCGAGATGGGGTTTGTTTCCAAGCTCTAAGAGATTGCCAATGAAAGGATGCTTTGGTCCAGGTGGAAGAAGATGCCTTTTGGGGTTGGCTTTGCTTCTGAGGGCTTGAATTGAGAACAAGAACACAAAGAAAAGACTAGTTAGGAGGACCATACAAAAACTCTATAAATCCATTCTCTCTCTCTCTCTCTCTCTCTCTCTCTCTCTCTCTCTCTCTCTCTCTCTCTCTCTCTCTCTCTCTCTGTGGTGTAATTTCAGACAGAAAACAAAAGTTAAGGGAGAGCATAAACCTTTTCACCTCCGACATCCTAAATAATTGTTAACATGAGGAACACGGAGTTGTGGAGTTGTGCGCTAAAAGTAGTCTTTCTACTTGATGGCCAACTCGGAAGTGTCTATAAAAGCATATTTTAGTGTTTATTTAGAGAAGACTTTTAATCACAAAACGTCCCTAACATTTGCCAAACTATCAAATTGCATCCTTAAAGTTTTTTTGTATCACTATTGGTTTCTAACGTTAATATGGGTGCTTTTAAATAGTCTCTCTATCAAAAAAACTATTAAATCCAAGGATATAATCATCAAATCAATCCCTGAATTAATTGTCCAAAATGAGATATATGTTATTCTAGCTGTTAACCTTTCTCTTATATAAGAACTCCATTCACATGATATTTCGATTTCCTTTTCAAAAGAGTGACTTGCGTGTCAAGAGTATGACTTGCTTGTCGAGAGTATGATATCATATGATATGTTATTAGACTGTAAATTGAAGATTCACATTTTACTTAATAAACAGTATATAATTTATAGTTTGACAATATATATATTTTTTTATAAAGGGTCCTGGTGGTCTAGTCTTTTTATGTGTGTTGCTTGAAAGATGAGCCAATTTGTGTCTCAGGCTATAGTGGGAGGGAGAAACACTTGCATGAAACGGGGATAGTACTATTTCAAACCAATAATGCTATGACATGCGTGATAACTTTTCTATGTTGTATAGTGTTATTGGCCGATAATAATGAAATAGTGCTATCCCCGTTGAAACAAATTTTTTCTCGAACACACCAAAAGCCATCTAACTAACATCACATTAGTCACTCCAAAAGCATTTAATAACCAAAAGTAGTGATAAAAAAGAAAAGGTAAAAGTAAAATTATGTATGGAGAGGAAAGTAAATTAAAGGAAAAACTCTAGAATATAAAAGAGGACTCTAGGAAGTGGGTGTGACAATCTTAGACGAAGGTTCATCCACTGGTATCTAAGACCAAAGGCTCATCCATCAACAGAGCATTCCCTAAGTTCATGTTTTTTCTTTTTATGCAAAGTTTTTTTTTTCCGTAAACTAAGCTACTTGCATGTGATGTGAGGAAAGAGTTGAGGAAGAGTTATATGGTGGGGTTGGTGTTGATAGTGATCTGAGTTTGAAGGAGAAAAAAAGGAAGGTTCATGCTTTCTCTCCACTTAGCCTATTTCGCAGATAACAATAAAATTTTATAAAGTAGTGGAGATGTACCAGAATTATCTTTGCTTCAATCAATCTAACAAAAGAAAAGAAAGAGAACCCTACAATAGGCAAGCTGTATCAAAAGAGTTCATACAAAACAAGAGTTTCGAAATTCTTGAAGCACACTATTTAAAAATGATATCAAACAGACCCTTTGAAAATGATATTATATTCTCCAAAAACACATTATCGCTATTTGTTGTCACTAATCGATCAAATATTGGAACACGTATGTTTTATCAAAGATTGAATTTAGATACAAGTTGGGTCACAAAATTATAGAGTCCAAGCCGTAATCATTCTATTTTGATAGGTTAAAGTGTAGACATCAATAAACCCAATAATTTATATGATTCGTCTTTTTCTCTTCAAGTTGAGTATGGCAGCTCTTTTACGTCTCTAATCTTGCTTGGCCCAAAAAAAGTCAAGAAAGAAAAACGATAATATAGCCGGCAGATTTCAACGTATGAATCGGCTTTTCGAGGGAGAAGCAATGGAGTTGCTGGGTGCAGCAGAAAGGTCTCCTTGATTATTGCTTGGAAGTAAGGAAGCCAAGCAATAGGGCTCGTCAATGGGCCAGCAGGCCCGGGCTTTAAAGAGGAGAGAGAAAATACCGGGCTGGGCTGGGCCGGGTCAAAACGGGCCTACTTCATTCGAAAAAAATCATAAACTTAATCATAAAGGCATTTTAGTCCAAATTTGAGATTAAACTCACTTAATTCCAAGAGAATACAAATAAAAACAAAAACAAAATCAAGGAAAATGATATTTTTTAGAGGGTGATGAGATGAGGTCCGAGATTTGAATATACAACAATAACACATCATACTTGGGCTAAGATGAGATGAGATCGAAGATGGCGCTTGCAGTTTGCATCAAGCTGTTATCACTATCAAGAGATAAGAGAGCTATGCAATCTGTACATGGGAGGAAGACTCAGTCACCGTTATCGAGAAATAGAGGAGTTGGCAGTTGAGATGGGTGGGTTTTTGGTCATCGTCGAGAGCACCACCATAATCTTTTCTATTTCTTTTTATTTCTTTTTGTTTTTGAAATATAATATATATATATATAACCAGCTACCTGCTATGGCAGTTTTGAAAAATTGGCGCATCGGTGCTCCAGGTCCACCGTAGACTTTGCTGGTTAGGGAATTCAAACTTAGGGTCAGTTTGCCATTGTTGTACTGTGAAAATAATTGATGTCAGATTTGTTGTGAGAGAAATTAGTTGTGAGAGAAAGAAATTTGACGTTTGGTAAACTTTTTGTTAAAATGGCTGTTGGTACTGATTCTCGCATAATCATTAAACCCAGCGCCTCTTCGAAATTGATTCTTGCATAATCAGAAAATGAAAGCACCTCATTAGCTACTTTCCCTTATAACTTTCTCTCAAAGCAATTTTTAACAATAAATCATTTTCTCATAGTTTAGCAAACGGGCTGGACTTCCCAAATTTTTTTTAAAATCATTTATTAACCCAAATTAAGAATGCCAAACGAGCACTTAATTTCTAAGAGCATCTACTAATAGAAACTAGATTATGGTGATTCTTGTGAAATTGTTTGGCTTGCCACATTATGTACAAGTCTGTTTAAGGATTGCAGTTTGCAGATTTTAGAGCATCTCCAATGAAATTAGTACATGGCGTAGCAATGTTGATTTGATATGCCACAGAGAACAAAAGCCCCTCAAATGGAAGTAACAAATTTAAAACGTAGTAATTTAAATATAGGGTTATTTAATCAAATGGTTCTCAATCTTATACCCAAGTTGTATTTTGATTCCTCAATTAAATTATTTATTCAAATGATCCACCAACTCTTTATTATTTGGTGAATTGGTCCACCGTTATATTTTCTGTGAGTTTTAGTCATGTGAACTGCACATGAGGGGAATATGAAGGGTAAATGCGACTTTTTGATAATGGAGTTTTTGTTTCCTTTTTTCTTCTTCTTCTTCTTCCCTCCCTGTACAACCAAATGACAGCGGCGTCAAAAGACAACCAATCGGCACAGGAAAGATGACAACGACGATGGCTTTGTTTAGACATGACTTCTTTGACTTTGATGGCCAAGGTGGCAGCACGAGTTGAGCTCCACAATATGTTACAATGGTGGAGCTGGCTTGTTGCACCGCTAAATCACCCCATGTGCATCCTTCCATATCTCTGTTTTAATTAATTAATTAATATTTTAGTATAAATTGATGATTTTAACTCTCAAATTAATAGCAATATTGATGGAGTGTAACGGTAGGACCAATGCGCCGATTAATAAAGAGTTTGTAGACCATTTGAACGAATAATTTAGTTGATGGACCAAAATGCAACTTAGGTATTAGTTTGAGGACCATTTAAGTAAATAACCCTTTAAATATAACTTCTTCTTTTTTTGTCATTCGCTAGGGAGGGAGAGAGAAGTATTCTATTGGGTTACCTCAAGATTGTCTCTTACGTGAATGGAACCCAGATGCTCTTGAGGAGGGAAGAGGAGAGTTTGACCCACTTTTCCATTGTGGTGTCATGTCATGTGCACAAGTGAGTTACCTATAACAAATTAAGTCCCACAACATATTTTAATCAAAAGTATTGTCTATTTATTCATCCTAACATATTTGAAGGATGGGTTGAAGGGTGGATTGGAGGGACAAAGTTTTGAAGTGGCAAGTTTTAGTATAAAGGTGCCACATATTTTTTGGTTTTGGTCAATAAAGGCGCCACATATAGGTTAACAAATGACCATTTCAAAGAAAAAATTTGCTATTTTCATTGGAGATGTTCTGAGCATCACCAAGGGTATAGGCAATGTATGCAATAATGTTTGATGTGCCAAGGGAGTAAGCAAAATATACATATTGTTGTACCAACGGGCCTAATATGAGTCCATTCTCGATCCAAACTATGCACTGATATTGTCCTTACCTTAACCACCTAGAAGAGAGAATGCCCAATAAACCTCTAGGTGTGGGGTTTTTAACTTAAAATGCCTCGATACAATAAGGAGTGGACCACCTATATTTAAATTGTAGATTATTGTTATATTCTCCAATGGAGGACTTACACATAATAGTTTGTATCGAGCCACCTACACCAATGCGTACTTTCCCCAATATGCAATGTTGCCTATTTTAAAATAAATATGTATACTGAGCTCAACTTACTTTTTATAATACAATATCATCTCACATCTCTCACTTAAAAATAAAAGTAATAATCAATAAAATAAAATACAAAGAGGACAAAAATAAATAATATAATAACAATTTATACAATTCCCACATATATAGTTTGTTCCTTCAAAAGTGTTGCCACATAAAATAATAGTTTCTTTCTTTAATATGCAACATAGGTTGTTATAGAACAACTTTGTCTACTTCATTTGGATATTCCCTTGAAGATGCTCAAAATAAAGCAAAAGTTCTTTTAGGATTATGTCCTAAAGGGAGTTGGGCGCTTAAGTTAGTTTCAGTTTGAGAAATGAGTTGTAGTTTTTAAATTTCTTGAATTGCATTATGTTTCAGGTTGTTTCGCATATTTGTACAATCTCAAATAATTTTTATTTTTTTCTTTATACAAACGATAATAAAGGAGGATGATTCGAACACAAGACTTGGTTCTTTACATAAGGAGCCGATTTTTCCACACAGATAAATCATATTCTAACAACCGTGCATCCAATTTTTTTTTTATGTATTTTTAACAAGCCATTTTCAGTATGAGTGGTGTATTTTTCACCACCACTATTTGTATTATATAAGAGAAAATTTGTAGTAAAAAAAATTATTAAAATAAGTAGAGAGAAATTGGAATGATGTTTGAAATAGTTAGAAATAGTGCCACTTATCAATATAGGTGTTAATTTATGATTTGTATAGGAGGAATGACTCATACTTTGTATAGGAGGAATGACTCATACTTTATGAATGCAAACAATATTCTCATTTGCTACTTAGGATTGAATTGTACTGAAAAACTTAGACATGTTGAAGAAAGAAATGAAGGAGTGTTGTTCAAGTTGAAGGTAGAAAGATGGCTTATTTAAGAAGAAAATTTCATCCAATCCCCCAGAATGGTAAGATATCAACACCTTATAACTTATCCTTTCTAATCTCCCCAAAATGGTAAAAAGTACATGATAAAATCATTCACCTCTACATTCATTTCTTCTATAAAATACTTTGAATTTAGTGAGTTATATCCAAGTTGCCAGACGAGCTCAAGTGCACTGTAGTTTTTTTTTTTTTTTTCTCTTCCAAAAAAAGAAAACTCATAATCAATAAAAATAACATAAATGTTCTACATAGAAAAATAAATGTTGAAAAAAAACAGAAGGAAAAAAAACAAATATTCATGATGAGATAATCATATGAGAAACCGTATCGTGCAGCCAACTCATCAAAAACGCAACGCACCATTGCAACAGAGATGGACCGAATCCCTTGATTCCCTTCTGTCCTAGTCCCCTTCATCATATCCACGTGATTCCCAAACTCAAAACCACAGCCGTCTGATCGCCCATCCCAAAATTTCAAAACACCGCGCCCAAAACCCCTCCATTTGAATTCAAATCCCTATTGACCGTTGCACCTTTCCTTTAAATCCCTAACCCCCCTCTCTCACCCACCCATTTCCTCTCTCTGGAACCTTCCGTCTCTCCGTCTATCCAAACGCCACAGCCATGGCGATCGAGAAGAAACGCCCACTCCAAACCAGCAACAGCGCTAACATAGCCCCAGCCCCAACTGATGGCCAAGGCAAGACAATCGAAGAGATGTACCAGAAGAAAAGCCAGCTCGAGCACATCTTGCTCCGACCCGACACGTACATCGGGTCGATCGAGAAGCACACCCAAATCCTATGGGTCTATCAAAACGACGAGATGGTTAACCGTTCCATCAGCTACGTTCCCGGACTGTACAAGATCTTCGATGAGATCCTCGTCAACGCCGCCGATAATAAACAGCGAGACTCGTCCATGGACGCCGTGAAAGTCATCATTGACGTCGAGCAGAACTGTATAAGTGTCTACAACAATGGGGCTGGAGTACCAGTGGAGATTCACCAGGAGGAGAAGGTGTATGTGCCGGAGTTGATCTTCGGACACCTATTGACCAGTAGCAATTACGACGATACGGAGAAGAAGACCACCGGTGGTCGCAACGGCTATGGTGCCAAGCTTACGAACATTTTCTCCACTGAGTTCATCATCGAGACTGCTGACGGGAAGCGACAGAAGAAGTACAAGCAGGTATTAATATGTGTTTTCTAGAAGTTTTGTGATGCTTGATTCTTATTGTAGGATTTTAATGTATGGTGGAATTGAGGAATTAGGGTTTGTTATTGCTGTTTTTATATATTGGGATTCTGATTAATTAGGGTTCATTTTTTATATGCATTTTCGTTTTTGTAACTTGTGATTTATTCGGGGTTCTTCATGGTTTTTGTTAAAATGGTGGATCCTGACTACGTAGGTTTTCGATTGATTCGGATCTGGGCTTTCAATTCTTGTGGAGTAGTATCAGATGCTTTTAGGTTTTTTTCATTTTCAGTTTGAAGCCTACTGTGCTTGGATTAGACCTGGTATAGGATCTTGAATTTAGTATCCAATTGTGATTCTGGTTTTATTCTTTATCTTTTGAAAATTATGTGAGTGTGTATTGTTTATGGGTTGCATGTAATTCTTGATTTGACTGTATTTTAGTATTAGTGTGCTAGTGTAGTAGTTTTGTGTTAGTCGTTTAGGGGTTTGTTTGATAACATTGATGTGGACATGAAGGGAGAACTTTACTTTTGACATACAAAAGACCATCGTATGGTGTTAGCCTAATTTTGTTTCTAGGAGGACCCTCCAGGAAAATAATCTCCTTCTTTTCATCATGGGATCCTTTTGATTGATGAGATTATATGAATAGTAAAGAAAAACAAAATGTTCAAATGTTAGGATTTTACTTTTTATGGGTTTGAAATGGTGAACACCAACTTCCAAAGTATATTTATGAGTTTTATTCAATTGGCAGAGATATCATGCTCATTTATATCACTTGAATAATCTGGTTCTTGCTGATTTCAGGTGTTCACTAACAACATGGGGAAGAAAACTGAGCCAGCCATCACCAAGTGCAAAGAGAGTGAGAACTGGACCAGGGTTACATATAAGCCGGACCTATCGAAGTTTAACATGACCCATCTGGAAGATGACGTGGTTGCATTGATGAAAAAGAGAGTGATTGACTTGGCTGGATGCCTTGGAAAGACTGTGAAGGTTGAGCTGAATGGAAAGAGGGTCCCTGTAAAGTCATTTCTTGATTATGTTGACCTCTACTTACAATCTGCCTGCAAATCTAGAGATACTCCCCTTCCAAGGTTCTTGTTATGAAGTTTTTTGGTTTCTGAATCTTTCATTCTTTTTTCTTCTTCTTTATAATAGGAATTTCTCACTATGTCTACTCATTTGACAGGATGACAGAGAAAGTTAATGATAGGTGGGAGATTTGTGTTAGTCTCAGTGACGGGCAGTTTCAACAGGTTTTAACAAAAAAAATTTGATACAGAGAAATTACTAAGTTCTGTACACATGGAATTGTGAGTCTCATGTTGTCGGATTTCTTTTTACCAGGTCAGCTTTGTGAATGGAATTGCAACAATCAAGGGTGGAACTCATGTTGATTACGTCACAAATCAAATCACGAATCATGTGATGAATATTGTAAATAAGAAGAACAAGAATGCCAACCTCAAAGCCCATAATGTGAAGAATTATCTATGGGTCTTTGTCAATGCTCTTATTGACAACCCTGCATTTGATTCCCAAACAAAGGAAACTTTGACGATTCGCCCAAATAGTTTTGGATCTAAATGTGAACTTACACCAGCGTTCTTAACTAAAGGTATGTAACACTAGTTCAATTGTTCAAGTAGACAACTAGACTGAAATACTCAAACTTGATTTTCATGTACTAATTATTTTGCAGTGGCAAAGTCTGGAATTGTGGATAGTCTTCTCTCGTGGGCAAATTTTAAGCAGAACAAAGACCTGAAGAAAACTGATGGGACAAAAACAGAGAGGGTTCATAATATCAACAAGCTTGAGGATGCTAACTTAGCTGGAGGGAAGAACTCTGAAAAGTGTACTTTGATTTTGACAGAAGGGGATTCAGCTAAAGCTCTTGCAGTAAGTTTTCATATTTTACAAATTCGGTACATTCATTTAACTTGTTTGTCTACAATAGATTGACATACCTTATCCTACACAGATGGCAGGGCTTGCTGTTGTAGGTAGGGATCATTACGGTGTTTTCCCATTGAGGGGTAAACTGCTTAATGTAAGAGAAGCTAGTGCCATTCAGGTCAGGGATAATGAGGAAATTAAGAATATCAAGAGGATTCTTGGACTGCAGCAAGATAAAGAGTATACCAGTCTTAAGTCCTTGAGATATGGTAGCCTGATGATTATGACTGATCAGGTTGAATGCCTCAAGCTTCTATTTCTTTTGGTTTTATTCTCGTTTGAAATTGTCTATGAAACCTTTACAGCATTTCTTTCTCTTTCTGATCACTAAGAGAAGTTTAATGTTTGTATAGGATCATGATGGTTCCCACATCAAAGGACTTCTGATCAACTTCATTCATTCCTTCTGGCCATCACTGCTTAAAATTCCATCTTTTTTGGTTGAGTTTATAACTCCGATTGTCAAGGTTGGCTTACTTGATTTAGCTAGTTCGCTTAGCAAATTCAACACATGTGGAAGATTGTTCTTGAAAGACAACTATAACTTATATTATTTCTATACAGGCAACCCACAAAAATGGGAAATCACTTGCATTTTACTCCATGCCCGAGTATGAGGCATGGAAGGAAAGTTTGAGGGGCAATGCAAGTGGCTGGTCCATAAAGTATTATAAGGTTTGTATTCACTTTAAGTGAAATACTCTTAATTCTTATACTTACAGAAATTGTACCATCTTTTTATATGGTCTGTGAAGTGTTACTGGAATTGTACCATTTTTATATTCTTATTCTTCTACTTACATTGATATCCTTTTAGGGGTTGGGAACAAGCACGTCTAAAGAAGGGAGGGACTATTTTCAAAATCTTGCTATGCACAAGAAAGATTTTATTTGGATAGATGAGCGTGATGGGGAGGCAATTGAGCTTGCTTTCAGTAAGAAGAAAATAGAAGAGAGGAAGAACTGGCTTCGGCAGTTTGAGGTGGGAAGTTTTGGCAATTTACATTAACATTTGTATTTTGGAAATTATTCTATGGAAACTCTTAACTCTTTGTATTTGCAGCCTTCTGTACATCTTGATCAGAAGGAGAAGCTTATAAAGTACAGTGACTTTGTTCACAAAGAGCTTATACAGTTTTCCATGGCTGATCTGCAAAGGTCAATTCCGTCAATGGTTGATGGCTTGAAGCCAGGTCAAAGGAAGATTCTGTTCTGCTCCTTTAAGAGGAACTTTGTGAAGGAAGCAAAAGTTGCCCAGTTTTCTGGTTATGTGTCTGAGCATTCTGCCTACCATCATGGTGAGCAGAGTCTTGCGAGTACTATCATTGGAATGGCACAGGATTATGTGGGCAGCAATAATATCAATCTTCTTCAACCAAATGGTCAATTTGGTACCCGTAACTTGGTGAGATTAACCATTCCTGTCAATAATTTAAGAATATTGAAGCTTGTCATGTTGCGTAACTGTATTCCAAGATATTTTTATTTACATTTGTATTTTGCTACTTAGGGAGGCAAAGACCATGCAAGTGCTCGTTATATATATACTCGGCTTTCTCCTATTACAAGATTCCTTTTCCCGAAGGATGATGACAGACTCCTTGACTACTTGAATGAAGATGGGCAATCTATTGAGCCAACTTGGTATTTATAATTTTTCCTGTCTCTACAGTAAGAACACTGCATTTAGATTGATGGTGGATAAATATAACTGACATATGGCTTTTGTTTTATAGGTATGTTCCAATTATACCAACAGTTTTAGTTAATGGTAGTGAAGGAATTGGTACAGGGTGGAGCTCTTACATTCCTAATTATAATACAAGAGACATTGTTGCAAATGTAAGGCGCTTGCTTAATGGTGAAGCAATGGTGCCAATGGATCCCTGGTACAGAGGATTTTCTGGAACTATTGAGAAAACTGTCAAGGAATCAGGTGTAAGCTACACTGTATGTGGGGTCATAGAGGAGGGCAATGAGACAACAGTTAGGATTTCGGAGTTGCCAATCCGTAGGTGGACTCAAGATTATAAGGAATTCCTTGAGTCTATCTCTCAAGGAAATGACAAGGCCAAGGATCCATTCATTGAGGTAAGGTCACCTAAAACTCTTGACAGTTGCAATATTCATCAACATCATGTGTTTCAGATCATTTTCAGTTTCTAAGTGCATTATGCATGCTTCAGGGTTTCACACAGCACAGTGATCACAGTACTGTAGATATCATAGTCCACTTACCTGAAGAGAACCTAATGGCTGCCAGGCAAGAGGGTTTGCTGAAGAAATTTAAACTGACCACCAGCATTAGCACAAGTAATATGCACCTGTTTGATCCAAAAGGCGTGATAAAGAAATACGACACTCCAGAACAAAGTATGTGACACAATTCGAGGTTGTTTGATTAATTCTTTGTTGTACAATTCATATAACTGGACTTTCTGTTTGTTTATTTTCTTCTTTCCGCAGTTCTTGAGGAATTTTTTCACCTAAGACTTGAATTCTATGAGAAAAGAAAGGTGAGTTCATCAGTAGACAAATGTTTGTATTGTTGACCTGGATATGGATACAACTGTTAACTGATTTTCTATTATATATGCAGAAAGTACTATTGGATAACCTTGAGATGGAGTTGTTAAAATTGGAAAACAAGGTCAGGTTTATCCTGGCTGTCGTAAATGGAGAGATCATTGTGAGCAATAGAAGGAGGGCTGATTTATTCCTTGAGCTCCAACAGAAAGGTTTCACTCCCTTTCCAAAGAAGACCAAGGCCCAAGAGCCAGAAGTTGCTGGGGCAATTGAAGATACAGAAGAAACGGAAGAGAACTCTGAGTCTGCCAGTGGAAATGGAGCACGTATTAGTGATTATGAGTATCTCATATCCATGGCAATTGGGACCTTGACCATTGAGAGGGTTCAGGCCCTATGCGCTGATAGGGATAAGGTCAATAATGAGGTTGCTGAGTTGAGAAATTCAACACCAAGGTCACTGTGGTTGAAGGATCTTGATGCTCTTGAAATGGAACTTGGTGTATGTATTAAAAATTAATTTTGTTTCACCATTCTTTATTCACTATGCTTTATACCTTTCTCATGTATGATGTATTATTATTTCTATCAGGAGCTGGAGAAAAGTGAGGCTCTGGCAGAGGAGGCAAAAAAGAAATCACGAAACCAAGTGAAAAATGCACCTGCTGCTAAGGTTTCTAGACCAGCACCTAAAAACCCACGCAAGAATAATAAGAAGGCCAACAATGCAGAAGCTGCTGCTGAAAGCAGGGAAACATCTTCCAGTTTTGTGTTTGAAATGGGTAAGCCTAGATTAGTTAAAAGCTTTCTTTTAAAT
Organism: Prunus persica; assembly: GCF_000346465.2. Taxonomy (NCBI): domain Eukaryota; kingdom Viridiplantae; phylum Streptophyta; class Magnoliopsida; order Rosales; family Rosaceae; genus Prunus; species Prunus persica. Next base: position 1,629,531 of record NC_034010.1, on the reverse strand, counting down.
ATATCCCACAGACATTAGTTCGTCTTTGAATTTTTGGTTTATGCACTCATTTAACTAAAATGATCTGCCTGCTTTGTCAGAGAAAGCTCCTGAGATAGTGAAACGGAAAGTTGGAGCAGTTGCAAAGAAAGCTCCTGCTGGCAAGAAGGTTTGCGCTGCTGCTTTATTTCTAATTGTTTTGTTTTACCTTTTTAAGGGAATACCTATTACCTTGGAAAACTGTAACTTATGTTATTCTGTTTGTTTAACAGCAGCAGGCAAAATCTGCTGTAGTTTTGAGTGATGATGATGATGAAGTGCTTGAGCTGAAAGACAGACTAGCTGCCTATAATCTTGATTCATCTCCCGAAAATTCAGCAGGTACGCGCTATATTTATCCTTCTTTGTGTATTCTAACTTTCTTTTACATTCCCAGAGACTGCTGCTAGATAACATTTATGATTTATCAATCAGAGGCCATGTCTGGAGTAAAAGAGAATGGAACATGCAGTATGCTTGGGAATTTAATTATGCGCTTATCTAATGAACATTAGTTTTTCTTTTCCTTTTTTCTCAGTAATTGGAAAAAAAAAATACTAGGATTAACTTGCAATGTTCATTTAAAAAGAAGCATGAATAATGAGTTTCATGGTTCCTTTTACAAGCTTTTCCAGCTAATCAGTAAGTAGTGAATTAACATAGTTTTACTGCCACAGGTAAGGAAACCGAAGTGCCACAAGAACCAGTCCAGAGAAAAGAACCTAGCAAAAGGGCCATGCAAATAGATGATGACGAGGATTTTGAGGTAGAAATAGCAGCTGCCCCAGCAGCAGGAAAGAAGGGAGGGAGAAAAGCAGCTGGAACTACAAAGGCATCAAAACCCCCTGCAGCGGCAAAGAAGAGAGGCGCAGCAGCTAACAAGCAATCTCAAGCCTCATCATCATCAGGCCAGAAGCTTTTAACTGACATGTTAAAGCCTGTTGAAACTTCCGGGGTTTCACCGGAGCCGAAAGTGAGGAAGATGAGGGCATCCCCATTCAACAAGAAAAGTAGTTCCGTGATGGGCAAAGTTAGTTTGGAGGTTGAGATGGCTGAAAGTGAAGAGAAGGTGGACACTCCATCCACTGAAGAAAGAAGTGACGCTCCAGTGGCGGCCAGAGCTAGACCTCAGAGGACAAACCGCAGGCAGACAAGGTATGTGTTGAGTGACTCGGAGAGTGAGAAGGAGGTCAGTGAAGATTCTGATTTTGATGCAAGTGAAGAGGACTAGGACTAGTTTTTTGTTGTTGATGGTAGATGCTAAAAATTGAGTGTGCAAAAGAAGCTTGCTGTGGGAATTCTAGCTCATTATTCCCCTTGTATTTTAAATTGTAGTTTTTATGATTTTATTATCATGCTGATAAGCAAAGTTTTAATATTTTACCATCAAGTTTGATTTGTGTTGTAAATCTGTTGAAGATCTAGCTTGATTTGTGTTAGTTTAGCAAATTGAACTGTGAATGGGTCACCAAGATTGAGGAGTTTATTATCATGCTGATAAACCAAGTCCGAAGATTTCACTTTCAAGTTTGGTATGTATTGGTCTCATTTTGATGTGGCAAGTTCCAATTGGATGTTGAGATCATCAAGTTTTGTATGCGAATAACTTGCATGTTATAGGAATAAACACGATTTTGCTATCTCTAACTAATCACGCTGTCAGTGAAAAAATTATCACACCTGACAGAACGTAATTAGTTGAAAATAATAAAATATTGTTATCACATGATATATAAGTTTTTCTCACGTTTGTGGTGGCTGATGCGTACAAAAGTTTTCTCCAGTTATTGGACTTCGATAAAGTTCCTTACTGCAAGGCACAATCTTTAGAGCCCTGTCAAGAAAGAAAGCATTTGACAAGCTTTTGCTTTTCTTTTTGTTGATTTGAATAAATCAAAACTTACCATAGGCGAAGAAGTCAGTTTCTGTATACTGTTGATGACCAGATTAAAGTGTTTATAGGCCTGCTTTTGTCTAGTTTCTCAACTCTTTTCATTCTGAAAACCGTAAAAGCAAGTGGTACCCAACAACTTTTTGGACGCTTGGCTATTGGGTTGTTTTTGGATCCCAACGACTTTGAACTGGAACTGTCTGGTTTCCACCCATTTTTAAGGGCCGAAATACCATTTTGGTCGATATGCTTTGCCAAATTGTTACTTTGGCCTTTTGTGTTTTGTATTTAGGCAATTTGTTTCTTGCGTTTTATTGAGAAATAGACCGAGATTGCGTTTTATAATGAACCAGATTGGTTACAACACGTAATTGTGCAACAATCGCATAAAAAATCTCAACATGTCAATTTTATGGCATTATATTAATAAACGAACACACATATTATAACACGAGTGCATTGAAAACACCAAATAAGGATATTGTTACACCGGAAGTTTCTCAATTTTGCTTAATTAGACGTTAATCGACTTTGATGTGACAACCTCTATGTGCTCACATTAATGCCCAAATTACACAAAAAAAGACATCAAACCAAAATAACTAGATTAAAAATCCAAACAAAACACTGGAATTAGATGGACATTTAACCCAACTTTTATTGGTTAAAGAAAATGGATTTAAACCTAGAGAGGAAAAGGAAAAGGGATCAAATGGTTTGGCGCTTTGTTAGGGTCTTGGGCTACGATTTGAACAGTTTAATGGGCTCTTGACGTCTCTCTCTGTATCTCTTCCCAAAGTTTTATGGTGATTCGGCTCTCCTCTATTTTCGGCCATCGAATCAAATAAACAACGGTTTATTCCAATCAATAAAACAATTTGATTGCTTAAAAAAAAGAAACGGCTCTTGTTTGTTTTTGGGTTTTTTAAGTTTTACGTAGCTGCATACAAGAATATTAAACATGGCCCAAGCCGCCTTCAACTATTTCAGCTAATACAAAATAACATACAACCCTGTTGCATGTTGACATTTCGAGTCTACAGAATCATTTTTAAAACAATTTTTCATTACATATTAATTTCTTTTGCTTGATGTGATGTAAATAATTAATATAAAAAACAAAAGTATTTGATTACAGATTTTAACGTTAAAAAATTACAAATTTTTTTTAATTTTTTTATGTGTTAGTAAATATAAAAGATGCTACGAATTGAAATCATTAAACTACTCATATCTTAACCGATACACAGTTAACAAATACACGAGAAACAATAATTGAAATAATATTCAACTACTCATTCATAACAAGTAAACATTCTAGAGTAAATAAAGTTTCGAAATCTCATACTTACTTTATATATTACTATTATTTTATTAGCAATGTTTTGAGTGTGATTGAAGAATGATACCAACAATGACGAAATTTTTCTTCCATGTGTTTGTGAATCTATGATTTGTGAAGTGAATAGGTGAATTATTAAAATGGAAATGACCCGTCCTTCGAAAATAAGGTCGTTCTTTTGCCATATTCGTCACAAGTTGATGTACCTTTAGGCCATTATGTTATAGCGTCCCCATCTCAGGCATCTAAAATAAGTCACATCATACGTAGGTTATTTTTTATTGAAACTATTTGTCGCACTACAAAACAAACCGAAACTTATGATCTTCTAGTATTCAATTTTCATAGTATTTTCGTATTCTTAACAAATTATTGAGATCATTAAACAGAACAAATTGTTTTTCTTCAAAGTAGTGTTGATCTAATTAATAGGCTTACTTTACCAAATTTATAGTACATTAATATGACTATTTTATTATCAACGGGATCCAGCCTAATGAAAAAGGGTTTTGATTTACAGATCAGAGGTCTTAGGTTCGCACACCTAAGGACTAAAATAACGATAATATCGATAAAATATTGAGGATATTATCCTTTTTTTGGGTCTCGAATATTTTGGAACATATCCATACATATATCGTATAAGTATCGATAATATCAGAAAATATCGACGTCGATAATTTCTCTCATACTTCAGCAACATTTGGCCAAAATATCGCTATAATATCAATAATATTGAGATGATGAAGACAATGAAAAATTTAAAGAGTTATTTGCACTAACACCCTATGAGGTTTTTTCTGTTTTCACAAAATCCACTCAGGTCTCAAATATTACATGAACACTCACTAAGGTTTTAGTTTGTTTTCACGAAACCCATTTTTCGTTGATTATTTGTCCAAAAATTGATAATTTCATTGAAAAAAAACTTATGCAAATGACAAAATTAACCTCAATAAAGTATATGCAATCTAATCTCAAAGGCAAACTTTGTCATTTGGAGAACTTTTTTAAATATAAAATCATCAATCTTTGGATGAGAAATCAATGAAAAGGAGTTTTGTGATAAAGTAACAGATAATTGACTAAATAAACATCCTCCAAAGTTTCAAGAAAAATTTCCAAGTTTTTCATACACTTTTCATGGTTTTTATTCAATTTTTATTGATATCGATAATTTCCCATTATTTCCATTGAAAATTTCATGTTTTTGAACCACCGATATTTTTGAAACCATCGATATTTTAGACCTTGCTCACCATCATGACACTTAGTTGTGTGTGTTGGAAATTCTCATTCTCTTTAGTTTAGACTATCGTTTGTACTAAAAAAAAAATATTGCAACGTCAACATTTAGGAAAATTTTTAATGTTGATTTTCAAATTTAGAAATAAAACTTTTATTGTATAATACAAACTCTAGTTTAAATTAGGGAAATTCAAACTTGTATACAAGTACACCGACTCATTAACCTGACCAACTAATCTAACTACGTCTCCTATTACTACGTGCCTTAGTTTGTAATTAGGAAAATGCTCGGCTTATCATATTTTTCATACCACATTGTGTACCACCTCTTTCTAATAGAGGTGAGCCCCATTGTATTGATAGGCTCTATCTCTATTAAAAAAGTAGTATATAATATGATATAAAAATATGATAAGTCTAGCATTACCCTTTAATTAAGACGACCAACAACTAACGTGCTCCTCCTGGTGCAGGACGCAGCTTTCTACTTTGTGCATTCAAACAAAAGTACTCTTCTCCCTTGCTCTGCCAACAAAACGACTCACACTTGAATGCGTTTCCACGCACTTTGCGTATCCGACTCACTCACTCTCTTTCTCTCTCCCTCTCTCGCTTTCTCTCTCCTCAGTAGTTAAAACTGCGTTGACTCGAACATTACCAAACTTTGAATCACCGAAACTGAAACACCAACACCACCACCACTATTTTCCCAATTTTACCCCTCCCCTCTTTCCCCTACCTTCCTCCGCCGGTCTCTCTGCAACACCCTAGCTCACTTTCGAACAGCTCCCGTGGCAATACCCGTAAATACGACATGTCCTCGGGGCAAAATTCCACGCCCCTTTAGCTCATGTAACATATTCTAGCTCTTTATTTATTTATTTTCTAGATTTGTTTTTCTGTTTCTTTAATTTGGGGGAGAAATGAAGAGACTGAGATCCAGCGACGATCTCGATTCGTATGGAAAGGATCCGAATCCGAACCCGAACCCGAACCCCAGCCGGACCTCCTCTTCTACCTCGCACAGAAGCTTCTACTACAAACCAGACACTGTACGCAAGGGTTTGCTCTCTTCCTCCTCGTCGGCGTCTTCTCTGGCGCCGGCTCGCTCCTACGATGAACGGGACTCGGCCGGCGCCGGCGGCGGGTCCAGGACCGCCCGGAAGAGGCCGGAGCAAGAGTTCGACGGGTTCGACCGGAGAAAAGGGCTCGATCGGTATAATAGAGATGGCGGAGGGTACGATCGTAGCTCGATGCACAGGTCGGAGAGCTTCTCCGTGTCCAGGCGGTCGCCGGCGGAGTTTCCGAAAGGGTTTCGATCGGAGCGGGACCGGCCGAGGCGCGAAGGGAGCGGAGCGTTGTCGTGGCGGAGGTTTGGAAAGGAGTTTGAGGAGAGAGGAGGGAAGGGGTTGAGGGATGTGAGGTCGCCGACGTGGTCGAATTCGAGAGATTCGGGGAGTGAACAGTCTAGGGTTAGGTCTCCGGTGAGGAGATTTAGGGATGGAAAGGGGTCGAAATCGGAGTCGAAGTCCAAGTCACCGACTTGGTCCAAGGACTCGGTGGGGAGTGAGCAGTCGAAGAGTGTTGAGGTGAGGAAGAGAGAGACGGAGGAGGTTCAGGTTGAGAGTGGGAGTAGGGCTAGTAGTGAAATGGAGGAAGGTGAGCTTGAGCCTGAAGCTGAAGCTCAAGCTGTAGCTGCTGGAGCTGGAGCTGAAGGAGGTGAAGGTGAAGGTGAAGGTGAAGCCCAATTGGGTCCTGAAGGTGGAGCTGAAATGGAAGAAGCCCAGGATCGAACTGGGTCCGATACGGATACCAATAAGGTTGAGGAGAAAGGTGAGCCTTTGGATGAAGACGAGGTGAGGGAGGAGAAAGGTGAGTCTTTGGATGAGGAAGAGAATAGGGAGGAGAAAGGCGAGTCTTTGGATGAAGAAGAGGTGAAAGATGTGAGTGAAGAGAATGTGTGTGAAAGGAAAGATGAGGAAAAGAAAGATGAGGGGTTGCCAAATAGTGAGAACGATATGATTGATGAAGCTCGGAATATGGAAGGTCATGAAGATAGGGATGGTGAAAAAGAGAGTTTCAGGGAAGGTAATGAGTGCAAGGAGGAAGTGAGCAAGGGCGTGGTTGTGGAGAGGTCGATGGAATTGGAAGAGGGACCAAAGCAAGACAAGGGAATAGACCTTGAAGTGAAGGCTGAGGATGATGATGATGATGATGATGAAATCACCGAGTCGGATAAGGAAGTAACAGAGGAGGAGGAGGAGAATGAAGTGGTTAAGCTGGATATGGTCGATGCAAGTATGGGTCTGAGTCAGAATTTTAAGGACAAAGGGAAAAGCGTGGCTGTGGCACCGGCCCATGTGGTGGATTCAGCAGAAGATGGTGGGTGGAATGCCAGAGAATCCAGAGAACTACTAACTTGCATGGACAATGATATGGAAGGACCAAGCACTAGGGGTTTCGAGTTGTTTTCAACCTCTCCTGTTAGGAGACAGGAGAAAGCTGATCACTCTGGTGTTAGTATGAAGGATGAGAAGTTGGCACTTGAGCCACTTGATCTTTCGCTTAGCTTGCCTAATGTTTTATTACCTATTGGGGCAGCTCCTGGTTCTCCTGATCAAGCAAGGAGTGTTCAGTCTTTAAGCACTTTTCGTACTAACTCGGATGGATTTACTCAGTCAGTGTCTTTTTCAGGTTCTCAGTCATTTTATCACAACCCTAGTTGTTCGCTAACCCAGAACTCGATGGACTTTGAACAATCGGTTAAAAGTCGCCCCCTTTTTCAGGGGATTGATTGGCAGGCACTGGCTCAGAATGAGGCTAAAGGTAAAGAAGTTCCTTGGCAGGCACTGTCTCAGAATGAGGCTAAGAGTAAAGAAGTTCCTTTGTATCAAAGACTCTTGATGAATGGAAATGGGTCTCATCAACAACAGTCTCAATCATCACAAGGCGTTCAAAATGGTCAATCCGTCCAAGGGCAACAACATCTTAGACATCCTGAAGGAAGCTCTAAAATGGCAAATGGATTGGAAAGGCAGCTGAGCTTCCATAAGCAGTTGACAGGTGGACAATCAAGGCACCAGGAAGATGTTAGATCACCTTCGCATAGCGTTGGATCTCATGAAATGGGATCAAATTATAGTTTTGACAGGAAACGACTAATGAGAGAGAAAAGTAGTGGTAGTTTATATAGAACTAGCAGCCAGAAGGAACAAGAACAGTTTCTCATTGGTGGGGCTGATTTTGTCGAGACAATCATTGCCAGGATCGTCTCTGATCCAATACATGTAATGGCCAGAAAGTTTCATGAAATGACAGGACAATCTGCAGCATGTATGAAGGAGACCATTCGCGAGATTATGTTAAATATGGATAAGCGCATGCAGCTGGTTGCATTTCAGAAGGCACTGCAAAGCAGGTCTGACATAACCATGGAGACACTACTAAAAGCCCATCGTGCGCAACTAGAAATCTTGGTTGCTCTAAAGACTGGTCTACCAGATTTCCTCCAGCAAGAGAGTGATGTGTCATCTTCTGATTTGGCTGAGATTTTTCTGAACTCAAGATGTAGAAATCCTTCTTGTCGGAGTCCTGTGCCTGTGGATGAATGTGATTGCAAGGTTTGTTCGCAAAAGAATGGTTTTTGCAGTGCTTGTATGTGTCTTGTGTGCTCAAAATTTGATATGGCCTCAAATACATGTAGTTGGATTGGGTGTGATGTTTGTCTCCATTGGTGCCATGCGGATTGTGCATTGCGGGAATCTTATATTAGAAATGGACGCAGTGCTACTGGATCTCAAGGGACTACTGAGATGCAGTTCCATTGTGTTGCCTGCGATCATCCCTCTGAGATGTTTGGCTTTGTGAAGGAGGTTTTTCAGAATTTCGCAAAGGATTGGACAATTGAAAATCTTGCTAGGGAACTTGAATATGTCAAGAGAATTTTTGTTGTCAGCAAGGACATGAGAGGGAGACGACTTTATGAAATTGCTGATCAATCCCTGGCAAGATTGGCACATAAGTCTGACCTTCCAGATGTTTACAGTTATATCATGGCTTTCCTTGTGGGTAAGTTATTCGTTTTATCAGAAAGGATTTATTGTTTTGTCCTTCCAATCTTTTGGGGTCATAATCTGTAGACTTGATCATAATTATTAGTTTCGAAATCATGCCTTTTGTCTGTAAAAAAGTTGGCTAAAATATATTTTCAATTTGCCATATATTGTTTAGTTCTCTTGAAGTATAAAAGACCAATAATGTAGCACTATGCATAGTTTTCTAAGATGACTTTCCTCTAATAATTTGGAATTTCCATCTGGAAAGTGGCTTTGGCATATCATGCTACAAGATACGGATGTTACATGGAGATTTTAGGGGATATTTGCGAATCGATGTCAATATTGAATTGTTTTCGGTTGTTTTCCTTGTTTTGAGATATATGGAAACCCTTTGATATATCGAACAATTTTTTGGCCTTTTGTTTATGTATTGAAGCTGGAAAATGAACATATTTTGGGGAAGTTTTGTTCTTTCTGCTTTTACCATTAGAGCTGATGGTTTTTAATGCAGGCAAAATCATTGAGGAGCTACTAAAACCATAGTTGCAAATTTCAAATTTGTCATTTTGGATCTCTGATCTGTAACTTTGTTTTCTGTGTTGCATACATAATTTTTTTTTCGGTCCTTGTGTTACATACATTATGTGTCTTGCAGCTTGTGTGTTTCTTAGTATTCTTTGGGGGCTTGACTAAAAATGTATATTTCAATGATTCTGAACTTCTATTTTATGCTCATGGGAGAATGTTAAGGGGAAAAAGGGAAAAAAGTAGTACCAGTATCACTAAGGATATAGGATGAGTACAGAATGTCGTTGCAGCAACTCTTGGCTTTATTGAATCTGAAAGCTGTGCCATTTTGTTGTTGTAATTCTGTTTTTAGTTGGTTGAAAATGGAAACCATAAGATTGCTAATCAAGTCGTTAACTTTGGTTTCAGATGCTGACAATTCGAAGCTAGGCAAAACACCCGTTTTATCTGGGAAGGATCAAAGTAAAGTGAGCAATGGGATTGCTGGGCCAAGCCAGGAACCTGCATGGCTGAAGTCTGTATATACAGAAAAGGCACCTCAGTTGGAAACTGCAGCTAGCATTCTTCCTAGCTTTAACTATGACCAGCATGATAAGCGCATTATAGAGACGGAGTTGCACACAATCGCCCCGAAAGAACCTCTCTTCGATGAGTTGGAAAGCATTGTGAGAATCAAGCAGGCCGAGGCTAAAATGTTCCAAACACGAGCGGATGATGCAAGAAGAGAAGCTGAGGGGCTGAAACGCATAGCGATTGCGAAGAATGAAAAAATTGAAGAAGAATATAGGAGTAGAATAGCAAAGTTGCGTTTGGTTGAGGCTGAGGAAATGCGTAACAAGAAACTTGAAGAACTACAGGCTCTAGATCGAGCACATCGTGAGTACTCAAATATGAAGATGAGGATGGAAGCAGATATTAAAGATCTTTTATTAAAAATGGAAGCTACAAAGAGGAACCTTTCTTTGTGATTTGGCAGATCAACAGGGGTTTCTATAGAACTTTCACCACAGCAGGTGTTTGCAACCTTATTCCCCCCATAATTTTATGTTGTAATGTAGTTTTTATGGCTATCTTTAGGTTTATTTCCAAAGTAGTTTCTGTTGTATTTCTTCCTTTTTTCCTTCTTTTTTTCACCACTAACCAGAATCTGTACAGAGACTGCCCCATCTCTTAATGTTATAAAACAGCTCCCATTTATGATTCATGGAAGCAATCTGGGGTTACGGTGGATCGAGTGTTGATTTATCAGAGGAATTTACTTCAATGGTTGGAATGTACCTGCATGTAATCTGGTTGAGCAAATGCGGTTCATAACTTTGTTTTGTGGTATTTTGCTCAACCTAATGCTGTAAAGGACTAAATATGTGAGAACATAACCCTCTTCTATAAACATAGTGTTCACAATGATAATCAAATGATGAAATGATTTTCGATTTGGCTAAATTTTTGTAAGGGTGATGCTTGAAATATTGACTGAAAAAATAAACGGTTCCGATCATAAAACGACATTGTTGAGCGGACTCCAACGATTGATCAGCACTAGACTAGCTGGGTTTGCAGTTCAATGACTGTAGATCGAAAGATTGTTGCAGGAAAAATAATTCAGAAACCATTTGAATTTGATGTTCTGTTTGGATAGATTGATGGTTATGTGTATGGACAATTTTCGTTTCTTTTTGTTTTTGCCAATTGTTAAATGCATTCTACATCTCTAATAACAGTTAGTTTCTCAGTTTTTCTTCGACTGTTTTTGAGTTTTTAGTTTGGTCGAATTCGAGTGTGTTTTTTTGGTTGAGCAGAATAATATAATAGGGAAGGGATGGTTGGATGACAAGCCTGGCTGGACCAGAAAAACGTCATGTCGTATAAGAATGAAAAAGCAGGCCTTCACGTTTTCAATCTCTTGCCTCGTACGGCACGTTTTCTTTAACGTTTTCAAGAGGGTTTTGACTATAATGATACTTTTTACGTCATATCATTTCTTTTTTTTGACTCTGGCTTTGATATTGGTCGCCTTTGAATCTAGGGTGTAGTAGTTCGTTGGGTTATAATCGGAGGGTGTAGATTAAGTTTTAGATTTGAGGTGTTGGGGGGGCACAGTTGGGGCCCAACATCGAGATAAGATTGAGAAAGGTACCCCAGACGTGTAAGGTAAATCTGAGACTTAATAGTCAAAATGGTGAAAACCTAGGGGATAAGAGAGACTAGACCTAGTTTGAAAGGGGTCTTCAAATACCACAAACGTCAACGCATTGTTTGTTTTTTTGTTTCTAGATATGTATTTTTTTTCTTCTTCGAAGTGATTGGAGAGTAATGAATTATGACATGTTTAGTGTGCCTCATTTTACGGTTAAATAACGGTTGAATTTTAAGTTTGGTAAGAAAGGAGATTAATTTAAATGAGATTGTATAATCTAACAGTGAGAAAAACATCAGACTCGCTTGTCTAATACTAATACAATGAGGTCAAAATGTGATTCGCAAAATAGTGAGCGTGCTATTTTGAACACGTGAGTCCAATTGGAGTTAGATCCTTGGCTTGAATTAAAACCCCACCACTACAGACCCAATCAGACCATCATCACCACCTAATCAGTCAATCGACCATCATCGCCACCAATAACCAAGCACCATAACATAATAGAGAGAAGAAAGAAGGAAAGAAAAAAGGAAGAAAAGAAAGAAGAAAACGAGAAAAGAAAGAGAGAGAGAGAGAGAGAGAGAGAGTTGATTTTCTTACTCTCTTTTGCTTTTTAATACTTTTCAATCAATTTTGTTCTTTTTTGTTATTTCTCTTTCCTATTCTACCATCACCCTCCATTAATATTTTGATATGGATACTCAATCAATGAAAGTGAACAAAACCCAGGATTTTGGATTTCACCATCACTGTAACATAACAAAACATAGGCTTTTGGACTCCCCTACAGACTTGGAATGCTGAAATATTTATATGAGAAGAATTCTTTTCCATTATTTTATTTTTTCTTTCTCTTCAATCCCTGGCTTTTTGTATTTTCTGAGAAGGTACCCAAACAAAATGAAGGTTTGAAATGATCTCATATGAAACAAAGAGAACTCCATTAATGTGAATTTGAAACTCACAGTCTCAAACTCAATTTCATTTTCCGATTCATGTTCACAAGTTCATAAAAAAAATTTCTTCATTCAATATTTCTTTTCCGAATGGTTATGACGGAGAAGAGAGGGAGAAGAGTGAGACGAATATGGAAAAAGAAAATGTAAAAATGTGTAGTTAGATGCATTTATGTTTCTTTGTGGCCACCTAAAATTTGTTTCCTTAAAAAAACAAAAACAAAAAATGGTTGCAAGGTTTATTCGTGGGGCATGAGTTTTTGTAAGTGGACCATGTAATTTTGCCTAGACATACATGTTAATTATTTCTTACTCGATTAAACGGAAAAAAATTGGAAAATTAAGTATAAAGAAAAAGAAATATAAAAGTGAAAAAACAAAAAAGAACAAAATTGATTACAAAGTATTAAAAAGCAAAAAGGAGTTTAAGTGGAGAAAATGGGACTGGAAAAATCAGCTCCCTAAATAAAAGAACGAGAGAAAGAAAAGAAGAAGAAAATGCTAGACAAAAAAGATCATAATTTTATTTGTTTTTTAAATTTATTTTTACGTCAAAATTCCTAATTAATTTAAATATTAAAATAATTATTTTTTGTCCGACATAGCACCAAACACATGTCTTCATTATTTTTACAATCCAGCTTGCTAGTCTGACGAACCACCAAACGTAGATCAATACTTAATCCAGCTTAGGTCAATCCAAACTAATCCAAGACAGTCCCAAGATTTAGCAGAGTCCATGACAGTCCGTCGTACCAAACAAAGTAATTGTTATGGATTTTGGTATTGATATCCTAGATTTGAAATTACACTTTCCAGGTGTTATGTATACTTTAAGTTAATTAACTCTAATATTAGATTGCACGTGTTCAACTCAGTTATCCAAGAAGGTAGTGTGCTCGTCCTCTTACTTTCTCTCTCTTCCTTTCCTTACATGACCTCCCCCTTTCTTCTTGTCAGAAAAATTACAAAATATTCAGTTTGAAGTGCATATTGTTATAAAAGAAGTGCCAAAATCTTTACACCTCAAGAAGATCTAAGGAAAGTTGTTTGAAAACAGCTTATAGCATAATATTCTACAGTCATTCTCACAAGTCATAAGTAAAGCAACGCACAAACTACTAAGATTTTAGATTCAATATATATATATATATATATATATATATATTTCTTCTCGTATGCGGATGTCATTGTAAATAGAGAGAAAAGTAGGGAGGGATAGTAGAAAATATATGACGTCCGCACGATTTTAATGTCTAAACATCCGCATAGAAGAATATATATTTTTGTCAATCACCTTTTTTTTTGGGTCATAATTTAGTTCCCACTTTTTTTTAGAGGAAATTTGAGTTCAAATTTCATGGACGAGAATTTATTATGTTGAATAAAAAAAAAACTGAATATTTCTTACCATTGAATCCCAAATTCATCAAATACAAAACTAATACAGAGCTAAAAAAACATAGATCGCAAAAACTAAGAGGCAAAAAAGAGAATACATAGATAACAAAACATAACAGACTGAACCCAAACAAAAACAAGGAAAACCCTAAACTTCAATGAGAGGCCAACCTCATATAAGTGTAGAGGAGGAAGAAAGAGAGGAGGAAAACAAACAAGAGAGGCATGAGCCTTTGAGGAGGCTTGCCACCGATCATTACAATCCAATTTGATTGATTTCAATGACTTTGGCATACCAAATTGGATCTCAAAATTCCAAAAGGGTGATGATTTTTCACATTTTAAATCATTTTGCAATTACTTCACGCATTGTTCATGCGTGAGTGATAAAGGAGTGTGAAAAATAATATTTGAAGTGCTAAAATTATTCGAATTTCAAAATCAACATGCCTTGATTATGAGATTTTTTTTGTTTGTTCTCGTCGCATCATACTATTAATTATTATTAATATATTTTGGGAACTGATTTTCCCACTTCATTTTCTGCACTTACACTCCCTTTCGCTTTTTAATACTTTTTAATCAATATTGTTCTTTCTTGTTTTTTCTCTTTTCAATTCTAGCCTTAAGGTTTTGATAACTGAAATTAAGAAAAATTAACATAAAATAAAACCAAAATTTTTTTTGGAAATGGATAGGAATGTAAGTATTTGTACGCCAAATTCTTTGTCTTTTTACTAAGTATGTAAGTACTATTTATCTTTGTTGTAGTTAATAGATAATAAATTTTTTGGGCTAACATGTTTATAGGTAGAAGAATCAAAGAATGCTACTAACCAAACTTTCATTATGAGCTTAGATATGCAGAGAGCAAGGTATGCATAATAGTCTCATATTTTTATTCTTTCATAATATTAGTAAGTGATTATACATGTCTTCTTATTAAAGGGAATTGTAGGGTAAGGGTAGAATAGGAAATAGATAGAACAAAAAAGAACAAAATTGATTAAAAAATATTTTTTTTTAAAAAGGAGTGTAAGTGGAGAAAAAATAAGTGAGAAAACCACATCCCCATGTTTTTTGAATACATACTATAGTTTAGAAGGGGATGTAGATTTCTCTCACATACACACGCACTATCAAAGTGTCATAGAAATTCAAAAATGAGGCCACTAATCTGCAATCAAGACCCTCGTTAACTAGATTACACCTGCGGGTGTATGATTCATATACTGTGGATGTATGACCATATGACCAGTTTATAGTGGATTTTCGAAATTTGTTAGTTTCATACTCTTCATATTTGCATTTCAAACTATGAAAGCATAAATAATCCACAAAAATACATGCTCCCTTTTTTTTTTTGGGAAATAGCTTAAAATGCCACCTTTTTTATAATTTTAACTAAAAATACCATCCATTCCCAATTTTTTTACAACTATCACCTATAAATACATTTTTATTGTGGAATGATTGTACCCATTTCAGTTTTTCAGAAATTGGGTTCTCTCTCAACTCTCTTGACTCTATCTCTCTCTTCAGCCCTTCTCTCTCCCTCGTGTAACTCTCTCTCTCTCCGACGCAATCGTCTTTCTCCCTCAGCGGTGGCTATTCATCCAAGCTTAACTCCACGATTCACATCCACGAGGTACTGTTCATCTTCCTTGTCTTTGAAATTTGGGGTTTTTGTGAATTTGGTTTATGGTGTATGGATTTGTAAGAAATTGATTTAGGGGTTTCTTCGAAATTGGTTTTGGGTCTCAATTCTTTGTGCCCAAGTACTAATTAATACCAGTCATGGAGAATTGTCACTGAATGAAGCATCCGTGGAGAATTGTTGGATGAAAATATCTTTGCTATATTCATGCTACTTCCTCTTGCGGGTGGTTTATGTTGAGTTAATATTTAAATTTTAAAATGCATTCTTTTTTCAATTTTGATTTCAACGACGTTTTCTTCAAAATTGTTTGTGTGTAAATGCAAAATAAAGGCATAGATTCTAATTGGACTATTCATTTTGCCAAAAAGCATTCCTGATGCTTGATCTTTGTCAGTGTAACAATCATGTTATGGAATTATAAGTTTGCACATACAATTTGATGGTTGTCTAATTATATGTTTCATGTTTTGGAAAATTTCTGGTATTTCTTGAAACCAACCATGGTTGACTAGTTCACATTCTCATTATCAATTTTTTTTTCTTTCCCAATTTGCTTTATCAGCCATATAGTATTGTGATTTTAATAATTATTTTTCTTATAGATGTTCACATATTAACTGGTGAAAATAATTGAACAGAGAAAATCCAATGATGCAGAAGTCGAGTCACTGCGAGAGGAATACCATCAAAGGGTTGCAACACTTGAAAGGAAGGTAGGTCTTCTCATAAAGTCTTGTTTATAATCGTGCTTGGATTGATCTAGGTGTTATATGTTTCCCTTATGTTTTTGATGAAATTGGTACTTGCCTATTTTTAATTCAGCTCCTGATAATTGGAGGGGCTATGCCAACTTATGATTGCAGGTGTATGCTCTTACAAAGGAAATGGACACGCTTCGGCGGGAGCAGAATAAGAAAAGTGATGCAGCTGCTCTTCTGAAGGAAAATGATGAAATAATTAATCAAGTTATGGCTGAAGGTCTCTTTCTGTCCCTGTCTGTCTATGTTTCTCTTGAGAAGCTCAATATGTTCTACATATTTTGTGCCTCATAGTGAATTTCAACATAGCCAATGTTCTATTGTGGATGCGAGGAGGGTTTCTTTATGCAATCATATCAATAATTATGGAAATTCCTTCATTTTTGCATTTTGTTGTACCAGGTGAAGAGCTTTCAAAAAAGCAGGCTGCTCAAGAAGGACAGATTAGGAAATTAAGGGCTCAGGTATGCTAGCCGGTTTATTCATTGTCTGATTTTGTCATTCTTTAATCCTTTCACTGCTAGGCATTCTTATATTTTTTTTCTCTGAATACTAGATCAGAGAGTTTGAAGAAGAGAAGAAAGGGTTGATTACTAAACTTCAGGTAATTCATTTATGTTAGAATCTTTAAAATTGTGGTTCTCTGATTTCGTTTGATAAAGACAACTCTTGACCAGCATATTGAAGAGCAATTTGGTTGTGGTCGTCTATTGGCTTGTATCTCATCACGACCTGGACAGTGGCTGTGCTGATGGGTATGTGACTTTATTTGCCTATGTCTGTTTCTAGTCAGCAGATTTGTCATAGGCATATTAGTGTAGTTACCATATTGCAAGGGTTGAAATCTGGATGATATCAGCTTCTTTTTATTGTTGTTTTAAAGTGAGGTATGTATGGGTCTTATGAAATTTGTACAGAAATATATTGGAGGGCAAATAATTTTATTTTAGTTTTTTATTCCCAAATGATACCAAAACATGTAAGCTTCACACTATGTTAATTTTTGCAGGATGGGAAAACATTGGACAACAAGCTGGAGGTTGTTGAGGAAATGAAGCTAGACAGGGGCTACATATCCCCTTATTTCATCACCAACCAGAACAATCAGAAATGTGTAAGTTTTAGTTTGACTCAGCGATAACTATGTCTTGAAACTGTTAGAAGGCTGCTTGTTAAAGTTAGCAGCACCTCAAGTCCCTTTTTGCTTGATGCTGATTATCTTCAAACTTGTGTATGTGCTGATAGGAATTGGAAAATCCTCTAATCATAATCCATGAGAAGAAAATCTCAAGTATTAATGATGTGGTTAAAGTATTGGAGTTGGTTTTGCAGGTTAGCATTTTTCTGGTTATGTTCACTAGTTTCTTCGTTTTTACTATGAATTGGTTGACAAACTTTTGCTCCTTTTCAGAAGCAAAGATATTTGCATTTTGTTATATATTTCAAAACTGAAGTTATAAAAGAAAATGGTTTTCCTCTTTGCTAATTGAGAATCATGTGCAGTTATGATTTCAGATATGTAGATAACCTGTTGTTGCTGATATTGCTACACGGGAGGAGAACAGAACAACTTGGAAAATGTGCAAGAAGGGAGAGCTAACTCATACAACGAAGAACAAATTGATGAAGTTAAGATCAAATTAGTAGAATTTGTGAGCTCTCCATTATTTATAATTATAGGTGGGAAGTATGTATGTAATAGAGCAAAGATTGGTTGACTATGTAATAACAATTGAATTGTCAAGTTTTATGAAAGAAATAATTTTTGCTTCTTGGGATAGTACTGTTAGGGTTCGGTGGCGATTTATTTTCCATGTCTAAATTGTAGTCTGTAATGGATGTGTGTGTATTGTATGTAGATTGACTTAATATTGCTGTCCTATTGCATGTGTATTGTACTAATATTGTATGCATATTGCCATCGTATTGCATGTATATTGTAATGCTGTTGCTATCGTATTGCCATTATATTGACCTAATATTGCCTCTCTAGTGTATGTATATTGACTACAGCTCATCAATGGGTTTACTGTTTGGGCCATATTGCATTCAAAAAGAAGACGAGGAGGAGAAAGAAACAACGTGCCTTTCAAAAACAGGCAGTCAGGTGCATCATAATTGCATCGTAAGACATTGTAAGAAATTATTTTAAAAAATAATAACAACTAAAAAATAATTTACAAAAAAAGGAAGGTATGAATAAAGAGACAGAGAGCGAATAAGGGGAGAAAGAGGCAGAACGAAGCTAGAGAGAGACAGAGAGAGAGCTGCGCTACAGAAAGAGAGCAAAGAGAGAGTTGCACTAGAGAGAGAGAGAGAAAGAGAGAGATAGAGAGCTGCGATAGACAGATACCAAAGAGAGAGAGAGATGTGCCAGAGAGAGAGAGCCGAGTGAGCTAAGAGAGAACAAAATTTCTGAACATGTGAAAAATCAGCAATAAGTGGACAATAATTATATTTTTATAGGTGATATTGTAATATTATTGCTATCGTATTGTGGTTATATTGCTTTAATATTGCCTCTATAGTGTACATGTATTGGCCTAATATTGCTATTATATCGTATGTCAATGGCCATTTGGTCTAATAACAGAGTCTCCACTTCGTTGAAAAGTAATCCTGAATTCGAATCTCATGGACACGACAATTGTTATCCATCCTTATATTAGCATGAATTGATGTTGACCTTTGAAATGATAGTTGGAGTTGCACATCGATTCATATTCAAAAGGAAAGTAATTCTCTCCCTCAATGAATCTTCGTTCAAAAGAAGGCAGCTATCAAATATTGGGTACAAAAATGCAAGGTCCACAGTAAATTAATTGGACACAAACCACATATTACAAAACTAGGATGATTTTTGGCATGCTTGAAAAGACAAGGGCCAAATACAACAGAAAAGAAAATCCATTCAAGCTTCACACTAAACATGGCTCAAGCACTCGACCATGGTTTCAATCCAAAACCTACCCAACAAGAGCATACCACGTGTCCATCATAACAGAAGATGGCATTTACAAAGCATGAACTGCAATATGTTTCTTTTTCTCATAAACAAAATTGTTACTAAAATGGAACAAAAGATCTCTAACATAGAGCAATACAAGCAAAGATAGTCAATTGTCATACACAGAAAATTAGTCCTCATCCATCCCTGCATGCTGATCTCTCTCACTAGGGCCACCTGCTGGTTTTGCCATTATAATCTGCAAAATAGTCAAAGCACTGTCAACAACCTTTTTTTAATGAAGGTATTAAACATTAAATAGGCTGCAATCAGATGGATTCATCATTTCTCACAGATTTTTAGCTAGCCAGAAAACCCCCAACATATAGATTTTCTATTTTTCAGATTCAGATTCAGATTTTTCAGGCTCTGCTACCACAGTCTCTGTTTCCTCCACCGTCGCATCATGCTTATCATCTGTTTCTTCCTTGACAACTTCAGTTTCCTCCTTATCAGCCATCTGTTCAGTTGAAGAGTGTTGTAAAGTTTCTGTTTTGACCCCTTCCTTTGCCTCAACAGTAGAGAGTTTTTGTGGAGATTCAGATTCCCCTGATGATTTGTCAACCTTTGGCGGATGCTCTGAAGACTCAACTTTCTGTGATGAATCAACACTACTTCCCTCATTTATTTGTCCCATAAAAGATATAACAGGATCAAATAGCAATTTCCTTTCAGTAGACGAAGGCCATAATCCTGAAGCTGTCACACATATAGAGGGGACATCTTACTTTCAACTTTCATGCAAAAATAGAGAACACAGCATAACTACCAGAATTCCTTTTTTCCAAATAAATCCTATCATTGAAAACTCTGTTCTACCCGAAACGAGAAACACAATGCAATTAAATACGCTAAGGAAATCATGATTTACAAGTAACGGAAATTCACTATGAGGCACAAAATATGTAGAACATATTGAGCTTCTCAAGAGAAACAGAGATAGACAGGGACAGAAAGAGACCTTCAGCCATAACTTGATTTATTATTTCATCCTTTTCCTTCAGAAGAGCAGCTGCATCACTTTTCTTATTCTGCTCCCGCCGAAGCGTGTCCCTTTCCTTTGTAAGAGCATACACCTGCAATCATAAGTTGGCATAGCCCCTCCAATTATCAGGAGCTGAATTAAAAATAGGCAAGTACCAATTTCATCAAAAACATAAGGGGCACATATAACACCTAGATCAATCCAAGCACGATTATAAACAAGACTTTATGAGAAGACCTACCTTCCTTTCAAGTGTTGCAACCCTTTGATGGTATTCCTCTCGCAGTGACTCGACTTCTGCATCATTGGATTTTCTCTGTTCAATTATTTTCACCAGTTAATATGTGAACATCTATAAGAAAAATAATTATTAAAATCACAATACTATATGGCGGATAAAGCAAATTGGGAAAGAAAAAAAAATTGATAATGAGAATGTGAACTAGTCAACCATGGTTGGTTTCAAGAAATACCAGAAATTTTCCAAAACATGAAACATATAATTAGACAACCATCAAATTGTATGTGCAAACTTATAATTCCATAACATGATTGTTACACTGACAAAGATCAAGCATCAGGAATGCTTTTGGGCAAAATGAATAGTCCAATTAGAATCTATGCCTTTATTTTGCATTTACACACAAACAATTTTGAAGAAAACGTTGGAATCAAAATTGAAAAAAGAATGCATTTTAAAATTTAAATATTAACTCAACATAAACCACCCGCAAGAGGAAGTAGCATGAATATAGCAAAGATATTTTCATCCAACAATTCTCCACGGATGCTTCATTCAGTGACAATTCTCCATGACTGGTATTAATTAGTACTTGGGCACAAAGAATTGAGACCCAAAACCAATTTCGAAGAAACCCCTAAATCAATTTCTTACAAATCCATACACCATAAACTAAATTCACAAAAACCCCAAATTTCAAAGACAAGGAAGATGAACAGTACCTCGTGGATGTGAATCGTGGAGTTAAGCTTGGATGAATAGCCACCGTTGAGGGAGAAAGACGATTGCGTCGGAGAGAGAGAGAGTTACACGAGGGAGAGAGAAGGGCTGAAGAGAGAGATAGAGCCAAGAGAGTTGAGAGAGAACCCAATTTCTGAAAAACTGAAATGGGTACAATCATTCCACAATAAAAATGTATTTATAGGTGGTAGTTGTAAAAAAATTGGGAAGGAATGGTATTTTTAGTTAAAATTATAAAAAAAGTGGCATTTTAAGCTATTTCCCTGTTTTTTTTGGGGTAACTAAGTACATGCTAACCTACAAAAAACAAAAAGTTGTACATGCCCACAAAAGATATTTTCTCACATGTAATAGGGAAAAACAAAAAGATATTTTCTTATACATTGGCCACTGAGAATGATTTATTTTCTTCTTTTCCTTCTTTTCCTTCTTTTCCACGGTCAAACACCAGACACTTCCCCACACAAGCATCCATGGAGAAACCAATCTTGTTCAACTCCACCTCCCAACAACCCTTCTTAATTACCCAAAATTTGATCTTTCTTCCATGTCCATCTGCTCTTTCAATTTGCCATTCTTTCCAAATAAAAAATAGTTCCCTTCAAATTGAACCCAAAAGCAGAAGCAGCCCAAGAACAGATTCCATTCTTCTATCTTGCCAAGGCCGTGAGCCCGTAGAGAAAGATCAGAAGCAAGGAGATAAGCAGTCGTTGTTGCTGGGGCTTTTTGTTGGTTTTGAGAGGCTGGGGAAGAACTTGAAGGAGAATTTAAGTCCAAAGCAAAAGGGTGACTGGAAGGACTTGATGTTGATGAGCTTATCATTTGCTGTGTATGTTTACATCTCTCAAAGGATTGTCTGTGCTTACTGTGCTTGGATGTCCATGCCCAACCCTCCTTGGTAAAAAAAGATAAAAAAAATATTTGGGTTTCTTGCTTTATGTAAAATTCTAAACCAAACCCGGATTTTATATTTGTAATATGTATTAGATATGTTGTTTACTTCTGGGATGGTTTTTTATTTTATTTTATTTTTATACTGGTGACTGATGACAGGAAAATTCACCTCTAATGTATGTACAAAGAATAATCGTTACAACAGAAATGGTTTAGTCAAGTTGGTTTGAGGGATGTGATATTCATTTTGTACTGGGTTTAAATCTCCTCTCTGAAATTTAGATTAGATTAAATAGAATATCTTTTGTATTATTAAAAAAAAAGTTACAGCAATGCTTTTCACAATTTCAGTGCCTGTCTCCTTCTGAGAGGACATAGAAAATTAGAAATTCAGAGAGGGCAAATGATCTTTTCATGAATATTGAATGGCTAACATTTTCTATTCCATTTCCAGAATTTAGGACCAAAATTCGCAAATATGCTCAAGAAAGTCGTAAGATGGGGTCCATTTGGAATGAATAATTTCAAACCTAAATCCAATAGTTAATTTCAAATACATTCCATGCAGTGTTTTTATTTATTTATTACTTATTATAATTATTTCATAGTTTTTCTGAAACTAGTTCGGTAATATTGTCAAAATCCAAATCCTTTACTTTCAAATACTCCATTCAAACTATGACCAAAAAACCCAAAAAAAAAACTCCTTTCAAATAGACTCGTAACTGAGAAACAAGAACTGTCCAGCAAAAGGTAAACTAAAGAAACAAGAAGCATTACTGAAAGCAATCTGACTCGTTCCACACGAACAATCTGAAAGATTATGGCAGTGACGAAAAATTCACAACTGAAACTTTCAGCAAACGAAGGGAAAATGAGATAAACATGCTTTTGTTGAACAGTTCAGAACAGTCACTTTGTATCTTCCAGGCTAACTGTTTTCATCTAGATTTAACTCAAAAGGCCTGAAACTCCCTCCACAAATGAAATTTATAGTCTTGTTTATTATAATAGACTTCATACATAAATTTCTTCATTTATCGTACAACTCAAGACTTCAAGAGCTTTGACTAATCAGCTTTATGCCTTTCACGCCTGAAGACACTGTAGAATAATGACAATAGCCAGTGCCAAATGACGATCAACCAATTATTTCGCTTGGGTTTAGGTTCCGGGGTTGGTCCGAAAAGTCCCTTGTAGATCTCTTTTTGTTTCTGATAAACAGCCTTGTCATGCTCAGCAAGCAGACGCAACTCCCTTGCAATAGCTTTGTCTTCAGGTGCAAATTTACGTGCCTTTAAAAAGTCTTCCCGGGCAGCATCTGTCTGCCCAAGCTCTGCTCTGGCTTTTCCTCGCCTAAATAATGCTTTGACATTGTTTTCATCCTCCGCCAGAACCTGTGAGCGATTGTTCAATTACAGTTAAGACAGAATTTTGATAGGGAGCTGTTATTGGCACTCCAAAAAGAGTCATTTTGCACTCCTCTCTTGTAAAAACAAAAGAGACAAATTGCACATGGTGGAAGTGCATGATAACTTTTTTGGAGTGCTAATCACGGTTCATTTTTGATATTATATGGACGGGTATTGAAGTATCACTACCTTCATACAATGCATAAAAATCTATTATTAGACATCAGTGCATTTACAAATTCAAGTTATAAGAGTCATATAATTTGAAACAACAGGATGGCGCATGGGCACATACTACAGATATCATAAGAGTATAGTATAGTATTTTAAGCAAGGACTTTTAATTTTTGATTTTTGATTGAAGAATGGTGCCAGTGAGCCTTCAAAGTTTGTATTGGTAACTAAAGAGCATTTCCGTTTTCGACAACAATCCGAAATAATAGGTCAAAGCTAAGGAAAGAATCCAAATTTTGTTGATGCAGTATGCTATTTCACTTCCCAATTAAGCCTACTATAATCCAACTTTAAGTATCTAAGGATGAATAGTACAATTTCTGGGCACATGACATGAAATATGATTTTCTTGTTTGAGCATATACTTACAATACTGCATTGTCCAATGGCTTCTTCATACCGCTTGAGCTTTATAAGAGACGCTGCAATGTTAAGGTGGCATGGATTTTTAACAGCCAAAGCCATGTCCCTGTACTTCCCAAACAACTGGAACATGAAGTCGTCACCCATATATGCAATGGCCTAACAGAAACCCCACCAGAATCTTGTCAAAAAGGAAATCTAAATAAAGAGACTGTACAACTCAGAAGCTCATCTAGAACCATAAATATAATATCTAAGAATTAGAAGTGCATAACCATTTCATACTGTTGCATAGCCTCCTCTAGTTTTTCTTCTTTAAATAAAGCATTTCCATCCATCTTTCTTCTATCTGCTGCTCCAATCCTCTCCTCCACAGTCATGTCACCACGAGCTTTCCCCTATGAAAGGCAGAGTCCACAGATATATGTTAGCATATTACTGAAGCAAAGCACTCACAGAGATATTTTGAAACTTCCATGATAACTACTTGCGAAGAGACTTTTGGAAGCAACTTACTTCTTTGGTTTCATCAAACCCAATAAGCTCAACTTCATATGATATATCTGCCAAGGGTGGAACATTCGGAAAAGAAAAGCTTCCTTCTTTCCCATACCCTAACTCCCAGCCTACATGTAAAAGGGCACGCTCTCCAGATTTCATGTTGGAGACACCAATAGCCAAGCCAGTCATTTCTTTTTTCTCTGTTGTAGAAACAAAATATCTCTCATGAGAAGCCCAATGCATTTATTTTCGTCACTTGTCTAAATAAATACTACTATAGGAAGTTTGAATTTTTTATGAACACAAATGATCTGAGTAATTAGAGAGAATAAATGCAAATAACAAATCGAAAAACTAACCACGGGTTGAACAAGGAAGGTGTCAGAATCCATTTGCATATATTTTGTATATATTTAAAGAAACTGATGACTCAGCAAGGCAAATACCTTTTCCTAAAATCATTTCAAGTGGTCGTTGTTCATCCCATGTGTCTTCAAACTTATGCCGTGTGCTTTGAGTCCATGCCCTGTAGTGCACTGTCACATATATGCAGTCACTCAGCGATTGAAGGAACCTGACTAACTAAAGTTATACGTAAACCATCTATGAGAAGGATGTGTACAAAAAAGTAATTCTATGGGGTTATCCAAGCAAAAATTAAAAAATTAAAAAATTTGATGATGCATTTTACCTTAACAAGTAGGTAACTATTAGATGAAGTTGCATTGGAGGATGTGTAGAAAAATGTAACTGAAATCATATAGAAACGAGTCCAAGTTGTTGAGGCATACGTTAAAAAAATGAAAGTTTTGTTTTTCTGTTTTTTCTTTCTTTCCTGGAATGATAGAATACTATTACAGAAATTGTATTATAACAAACTGTGTTGTTTAAGTGTACAGAAACCTCTGTCTACTTGAATGTCATGTGTGTCTGTTTGCAAGTCTCAAGCTCATTCATATGCCATACTGCCTATACTAACAAATACTTGCGCAGGTAACTAGTAGTTGAAATTGCATTGGAGGATGTATATAAAAAATGTAACTGAAATCATATTGAAACAAGTCAAAGTTGATGAGGCATACGTTAAAAAAAATGAAAGTTTTATTGTTTGGCCCTTTCTCTTTCCTGAAATGAAAAGCAATCAACAGAGTGTGAAATAAAGTTATCTTCATACTGACTACTGTGTAAACAAAACATTCAACCAATGATATGTAGTCTCCAGCTTGCGGGAAAGTATGCCGGTAGTGATGGCTACTTACGGCTTGCAGACTGGCTTAATTCAATATTAATTCTTGTCTGTTAACTTGATACAAGGCTGATTTCTAGACCAAAATACTGGAGAATTGATTTATTTCTTTTCTACATAAACACATATTTACTCTATTCATGCGATATGATCTCCTCATACATCAACTATTGTTAAACTAATATGCACAAGTGAGTATTCTAGAGTAGTGAGTGCAAAGATTTTGAAGCCTTGCATGCCAAATTGGGATCCTCAACTTAATTGATCACACCCTTCCCGTTACACTCTCCCAAAACCCTATAGAACCCTAGTTTATGTGACAACATCAAATTTCCAACAAGAAATCGGATCCATCTAAAACTGTATGTTTTATGCCAAACAAAAGACACCTAAAATGCTTTATATCAGATCATATCACAAAGCCCAAGAATGCAACGGTAAGTAATGCTAAGAAATTACATGTGCACAAAAGAATTCCTGGGTTTTCAACTAATGTACACAGAAAAACCAAAAAGGAAACAATATCTACTAGTATTTAAACGTTATCGTGGCAGAAGTACAAGAATAAGCAACCATTTGACACTTACAGAAGCATGTTGAATATTTGGATGGTATTGGACCATGACCTTCCTTAATGATTTGCTTCGTGACTTTCTCATGAAGGACTTCCACCTTAGAATCAACTTTTGGGAGGCCATTAGCATCTTGAGGAGGTTCCCCATGAACAAATGTAGCATCTTCAGTTACTATTTCACTTTCACCATCTTGACCCAGTGTTTTTAAAGACATGCCTTCGCGCGCGTCGGAGCGAGGCGGCAGGAAATCGCCAGAGGCGGTCGGCTGTTTCACGAGTTGCACGTTTAGCGCGGGGAAGGCGTAAGGAGGTGTCGCAAGGCGTGGCCAGGCGGAGCGAGGCGTGCCAGATCTGGACACTTCTGAACCTGAAGAAATTTTGCGAGTATGCAAATTGGCTGCGACTCTGCGAGGAAGACGACTCGCGTGTTTCCTTTTTAGGTTTCTTGTAATGAAACGACGTCGTTTCGATTGCAGCGTTTAAAAAAAAAATCTAAATGAAACGATGTCGTTTCACTTGGAGTGTTTTGATTTAAAAAAAGGCAAGTTTCTGTTTTTTTTTTTGTCCTTACCTTTATTGTAATAAACGTAAGGCAAGAAGAATTAATATCTTTATTGCCTTTTCTAAAACCGGCTGTAGCTTTATTCTACTTACCTTTTTTTTTTCTCTCTCTAAATTAATATATTAACACATGGACTTATCTATATATATAAAACAAAAGATAGAGAATGGTAAAACATTCAAAATATCAGAAAATACCCTTAGTTTATGCAAACATTAAGAAATAAAATTATTAATTAAATGCAGATAATATGGTAAATTCACACTTTTTCATATTAAAAAAATTAAAATTAAAAGAAAAATCAGATAATGGATCATATTTTTACGGAACACAACTACCCATTATCTTTTTTAATTCTAAAATAAAATTTGTTTTTTTTAAAAAAAAAAAGCCTTTCACTGGTGCAGAAGCACCTGCAAAGAGGCTAGTATATATAAAACAAAAGGTAGAGAATGCTGAAACATTCAAAGTACCAGAAAATACGATTGGTTAATTCAAATATTAAGAATTGAAATTATTAATTAAATAAGGATAATATGGTAAATTCACATTTTTATATTTAAAAAATTAAAATTAAAAACGAAATCAGATAATAACTACCCATGTTCTCTTTTCTTAATACTAAAAAATAATAATAATAAATTAAAAAAATCAATTGGCACTTGCGTGAGCATGTGCCAAGGAGCTAGTATATATATATATATATATATTGTATAGTACAACCCTAATTTCTACCCTTCTCAGATAATCTCCATCAATTTCAAAAATTCTCTTCATCTTTCGACTGCAAGTAAGCCATTTTATTTTTCTCTCTAATTCTTCACAACTGTAATTTGAGGTTTCTTATAATTTTTTTTCAATATATTAGTTATTTTATTCATTTATATGAAATAGTAGAAATTTGACGTACATGCATCATACTTGTATCTTAGAAATATTAATGGTGTTGTTTTATAGCTATGAATCGAAAAGATCCTGTGTGGAAGTATGCAAAAGAAATAGAGGGGGAAAAAAAAAACTTGAGATGCACATTTTGTGATCAAAGATGCAGTGGAGAAATTTCTAGACTTAAGCATCATTTGGGTCAAACTCATCATGGTATGCAACCATGTAAAAAAGTTCCTGAGCATGTGAAAAAAGAGTGTGCTGCCACTTTGAAAAAATTTCAGCTTGAAAAAAGAAAGAAAAAAGAAATGCTTAGAGAGATTGGGGATGGTCCACGAGGAGGGGCTCAGAGTATGGAAACTTCATTGGATAAAGAGTATGGAATCCCCGGTACTAGAAATGTTGCAGTTGATGAGGCTCTTAGAGTATAACCTAAATCAAAATGACCAACGGATAGATTTAGAAGCTTGGCAAAATACATTAAATTCAGCATACAAACAAGAAGAAAGAAAGGAAGTTTGTCGAAAGATTGGTAGTTTTTTTCTTCTCTAGAGCACTCCCATTTAATATTGTAAATGATGCATTTTGGCTATCTATGGTGGAAGGGATTGCCGCATATGGTGTAGAATTTAAGCCTCCATCAATGTATGAGCTGAGGACTTGGATTCTTAAGGAAGAAGTTGGATGCATCACGTAGGGAAATATTGTTAGACGACGACACTGAAGCTAGACTCGCCTACATGAAAGCGAAAGCGTTAGTGAATCTTGATTTTTTTTCGTAAGTTCAGTGTAGATAAGGAGAATAGGCTTGCTAACTTGTTTTTGGAGAGACTCTACTTCACTTTTGGATTATTTTGCCTCTGGAGACGTCCTCATATTCGACAGCACATACAAAACCAATATGTATGACAAGCCTATAGTGTTATTTGTTGGTTCAAACAACAACCTGGAGAGTGTTGGTTGTGCCCTATTGCTTAACGAGACCTTTGGAACATAAAAGTAGTTATTGGAGACATTCATATCCTCTATGAAAGGCAAGAAGCCTGCATCAATACTGATGGATGGGGATGAGGCGATAAACATAAACAAATTGAGTATGTGTTGCTCATGTGCAATCATAAGTTGTACTCATGACACGTGGCAAGGAATGCACATAATAACTTAAAGGATAAAGAATTGGTACGATCATTTCAAGTATATCTTTGGGAACCAATTACAGTCAATGAGTTTGAAAAAAAAAAGGAGTTTTTGAAGGACAGAGTTACTACACAAACAAAAGGATGGCTGCAAATGATGTATGCAAAACGAGATGCGTGGGCGAAATCACGCCTTAGACCCAAGTTTTTCGGTGGTATGTGTACTTCTAAATGTGTAGAGTGTATGAACAAGTTTGTGAAAGATTACTTGAGGAAATGAGTTAAGTTGTTTGAATGCATACCACCGAAAACAGTCAATGAAAGTGCTTACAACAATACTGAAAGTCTTGAACAACATGTGTCCCAAATTTACACACATAGGTTCTTTTCGTTGGTATGTAACGAGATCAATGCTTCGTCAGTACTCATTCATGACAAAATAATCTATAATTTCGGAGGACAGTTGTATATTTTAGTGAAATACGGTGAACCGCAAAATAATTAGAGTTATGTGTACCTTGGCGAGAAAGATGTTCACATAGAGTGCAACTGTCAAAAATATGAAAGCGAAGGCATCCTATGTTGCCATTTGTTTTATGTGATGAAGTGGGAGCATGTTATGGAAATTCCCTCGTCACTCATAATGAAGTGATGGATAAAAACTGTCCGAATAGACATTGGATATGCATTTATGTCAGAAAGTGGAAGCAAGTGGGTTGTACAAACCGCGAGATATGAACGTTTAAGTTGTATATTGCCAACAAAGTATGTTTGTATACACCAAAGAGCACATATGGGTATAGTATTATTCATAAAATTTTCTTATTAAAATAAGTTAATGTTCAAAAGACTTACGCCTCGCATAACGCGACTAAAATGCCTTACATCAACGCGACTAAAATGCATCGCATCAACGCCTTGCCTTTCAAAGCATTGCCTTGACCTACAAAGAATATAATTGTCACTAGCCTATGTTGAGACGTCTCTTTCCAAAAATCACATGAGTTTCAATAAAATAATCACAGTGCATCATAATATATGGTCATTTAAAAATCTGCTTCGCTCCTAAGCAGAGGGGAAAACAACATTCTTCTCTTTCACCTGTACACATTATACAGAGCCTATATAACTGACATCCCCACATAGCTATGATGAGTTGTGAATACAGGGATTTGTCAGTTACTAACATAAAAATAATGAGGAATGATGAATCGGTGTATGGAGAAGAGAAAAGCCCCAGTCATTGTGTCCAAGCATTGTGTTCCTTCTCGAAACATAAATTATTCCCAAAATGCTATCAAGTTCTAACTGAACAATAGTTTGGCTTGATAATGACCAACAAGAATTGGAGATTGAAGATTTTGTCATGTTAGAGAAAAGGATAAGAAAAGATCTTCATGTATTCATTGCTGTAGAACAATCAATATAAAACCAAAATAACATAATAATAAAAATCAACGAATATATTTTATATAAATATAATTGAATCAATACAACAGTAATACAAATTGTAGAATACTGACTTAAATTATAGATAGAAAACTATCTTAAATTATTCCAAAGCACTGTTCAAAAGGTATATTCTGGTTTGAACGTATTGTCAATAATAGAGGTCTGACACCTCTTCATAAGGCCCATCTTTTGACAATTAATTATATATATATTTATTATACAAATATATATATAATCCAAGCCCAAACCATGATGAAGCCCAACTTTGCCTTCATTAGTCCCATACTCTATTTAGTTGGTGCTTATAAACCATGGAAGGAAACAACTCCCTTCCAATGTGGGACTAAATCCAAGCGTGTTTTCCTATACAAACTCTAACATTCATTTCAACTCAATAACTTTTAAAAAATGTGGGACTAAACCACCTTTTTTGAAAGTTATTGAGAGCGAAACCTAAATCGTATAGCCCTAGGTTGAGTTACGTGATTATCCAACCCTAATCGAGTCCTAAGTGCCCTACAATAGGTTTACAGTTAGGGTTCGAGGCTTGCGAACGATTTTGGAACAAGTTCGGATAAGTTCGAAAGCTATGGTTTTTGTTTCGAGACTTGGATTTATGGTTTGGAGGCCAAAATTCCATTTTTATAAATTTTAAATAATTGAAACTATTTTAAAAATAATTTTAAATTCCACAAAATTCTTTACGACCATTAAATTTAATCAATTAATTTAAATTTTTATGAAATTAATTCTAATATTTAGATACTAATTCTTCACTAAATAAATAAAAGTAATTAAAACATAATATATTCAACGGCTATACCTTTAAAATATTCTATTTACTATTCTATACCTTTAAATAGTATAGCCGCACGGCTAGACTCCGAAAATATAATATTTTGGAGTATAGCCGAGCGGCTATACTTTTAAAATATTATATTTATCCTTTTTTAAGGTACAGCCGGTCGGCTGTACTCTAAGAATACACTAGCTTAACAGTATAGCCGCCCGGCTATACCCTGTAGCAAACTAAGAAAACACCAGGCTTTTTTTTTTTTTTTTTTTTTTAATTTTAAAAATATAAAATTAGTTTCTTTACTTTTGTTTTTGGCCAACTTCTTTAATTTAATATATGTGATTAAGTAATATCTTAGCCTTTTTGAATCACTTGAATTAGTAATTAAAGTATGAATTGTTATTTCTTTGGTGAATATTTAAATATGTCACTGCTTTTTAATCCCAAGGCCCAAGGCCCAAGTCTTTGATTAATATAATTATTATTAATGAGAGCCAAATTCAAAGCCGTGTCAATTGCTAAGCCCGTTAGCCTCTCTCTCCAATGTTAATTAATTATTATAGTGCTTTGTTTATAAATACCTTTATAGGAGTGTGGGTTTTCTATGTGGTATTTTCACAAAGGGCACCTCAAAAGAGAAGGATTGTTAATAGTACTCTTTGCAATGAAAGAAGTTCTCGGAGCCATTGCATGGTTGGATTCCCTTGGACTTTCAAATATATGATAATTCTTCCCCAAGTCTTGTCACTAGTTGGATATAACTTGCTTTCTATTTCTGCACAGATAATCCTTGATGTCCCAACAGTAGGAGCACGCTTCATGCTTGTGGACATGGCTGGCTCTGAAAAGTTTGAGCAAGCTGGCCAAATTGGATATGAGGCAAAAATGCAGGTAATGTCTTGGTGATGCTTAATTTATGCTGATACTGTATGCAGCACTTTCATTGTCTAACTCACGTCTGCTTTTTGGTTAGTCAAATTAACCATATATCTTATTGTTGTATCAAAACATGAAAGTGGTATACTTTATATGAATATTTTTTTGCTTTGGGCTAAGCCAAAGTCTGATAACACAGCTATGGCTTCCTTACAATTCTTTGATAATGGCTCCTTTATGGAAGATGGTTACCCAAGAAATGACTTGATTTTCTTTAGAGTGCTTTTTTACTTTTATCGCTTTCTTCTTTTGTCTGCGGGCTACAATGGCGTGCCAATGGAGGGGTCTTGTCTCTTTTGAAATCTAGAGAAAAGGTTATAAAGGCAATTGAATAATTAAGCGCTAAAGTATATGCATTGCGGAGTATTTTCATCTACCTTACTGAAATCGTTTCACACAATGAATGATGCCTTGCTACTACAATACAATCACAAAAATGAAGTCATGAAAATAATGTTTTAGTCCACACAAATAATATTTAGTTCCAACCAGTTTGAACCATTAACGTAAATATGCATGGAAAAATGAACTAGCAAGGTATATATAATCAGGAGCGGATGCACGTTGGGACAAGAGGGGTCGGACGACCTCTTGGAAGGCTGGAAATTTGGCAAGGGACTCCATGAAAGCCCCCTTGGACAGCTGCTGGAAGCTCCCTTGTATGCACACAAACTGCTCGACGAAAGTCCCAGACGATATTGATGTTTGCTGTGCAGCTGTGCTGCGTCCTTTTTTTTTTAAAACAAGCCTTGCCAAACGACGTCGTTTGGTCCAAGGCTCAGTCAAATTTTTTTTAATTGACCTGGCCTCAAAACGACGTCGTTTTGGGCCATGTTTTAAAAAAAAAAAAAAAAAAAAGATAACAGCAGCACAGAAGCACAACACAGATTCATTCTGCCTCCAAACCTTTCATTCCCAATTCCACAGCTCCTCTTCCCATCCTCTCAAACCCTAACCTCTCCTAACCTCCCAACCTTCGACAACCTCCATCAACTCTTTGTAGAAAAATTTCAGAACTTTTACACTAAGCCCCCTTGGCTACATAATCCTGGATCCGCCACTGTATATAATATATGTGATTTATTAAGTCAAAGGCATGCCGTACTGTTATCATGCTATGTCACGGATAAGAGATATGCGTGCAAATCTTGCTTAATACAGGGGCCGACACACACAAACACACTGTTGAAAAACATAAAAGAAACACTACCCTTAGATTTTGCATTTTATGGGAGCAAGGCACTATTTAGTGTTAATGTTTGTTTGTTATAAATTTCGAATCGCAAATTCTAATAGTTTTTGTTTTCAGGGTCAGAATATATGTCTCTTGGAACATAATATTGACTCCACAAATAAACTAGTTGAACTGATTTTCGTTGGTACAATATGTATATAATATATATGTATTTTCTTGTTTTTTGTTATGATTAAATTTATTTGGTACAATCATAAATTAAGGGCTGGAACAGTTTTGAGAAGGAATAATGGAAAGTTTCGATTGTGCTATCACCTTTATGATTTAATGCGCGTCCATTTCTTCCCGTTCATGTCTTTTTGAAAAATATAAATCGTATCGCCGCTCGGCTATACTCGGGCATTTTTAATAAAAAATGGTTTAGCCGCTCGGCTATACGTGTTTTCACACGTGGGCACTTAGGTGCTAGGCGGTTTTTTTAAATAAAAAAAAATTAGTATAGCAAATCTCCCTATATTAGAAAATTAGTTAAATACCTATTCCTAAATATAGTTCTATAAAGAAACCCTATACCATTCAATATATATAAACACACCCAAAAACAAACCAAAAACTGACAACTGTTACATTTTTTTTACAAAAATTAAGAAAAAAACACCCCAGTAAAGCCGCACGGCTATACTCGTTTTAAAAAAAAAACTCAACTATAGCCGTGCGGCTATACAATATATTTAAAAGCAGTATAGCCGCCCGGCTATCCAAACATTGAATTTTGCAACTTATGGAATATTTTAAATGATGTAATTGAGTGTTTTGGGACTCAGGCATACTCAGGCCAATTGGTTTTGGAGTGGAATCTCAACTTCCTTCAAGGGAAGAAGGAGAATATTTTAAATGATGTAATTGAGTGTAAATCTCGTTGATTAATTAGGAGACTCACGTCAACATCTTACAACCTCCCTTCATATGCATCATGGCTCATGGGGTCCATCTCACCCACAGAATGGCTCTGTTGATGAGCTTGGAGAAGGGGAGGGATTTGGTTATAATTTGAATATACCTCTACCATATGGGACGGGACCGTGGATGCCATGACTGAGTTGGTTGTACCTGCAATCCAAAAGTTTGAGCCTGAAATGATGGTTCTGGTAGCTGGCCAAGATTCAAGTGCTGTAAGTTAAATCTTTCTGCTCAACTCCAATTTAGATGATTTGCTTGATTGTTTATTTATTGAGAAGATTGTCTGGTTTTTACTATCTACATCGTCATTTACATGAAAGAACTTCAGTTTAATCATGAACCATATAAATCTACTTAATATCTGCCTGACTGAGCTATAAATTGTCAGATTTCTATTTAAATTTCAATATCTTGATACATTCATAGAGCTGAGCATGAGGTTCTGTTCCTGATCTTGCTTTTCTACAAATTTAGAGTTACAATGAAAATTAGTACTGCTTAACAAAACTGACATCCTCACCGTCTTTATTATGTAGAGACTTCCCATCTTTTGAAAGAGCTGTTTCTGTATAGTAATTACTGTTTTTTGTTTTGTTGGCATAAACCCTTAACAATATCCTTTTTCACAGCATGAACTTCAAGTTTTTCTCTGGCTACCTTTGAACAAATTTTATTTTATTGTCAACAAAAATTGAAGTAGCTTATAGAATAACACTGCTTGTTCTCAGTATGATCCAATTGGAAGGCAGTGTTTGACAATGGAGGGTTATGAAGAGATTGGCCGGATTGTTCGTAGCCTGGCGGACCGACACTGCAGTGGACGTCTTCTGATTGTCCAAGAAGGTGGATATCATACCCAGAGGTTGAGGCATTGGCTATTGAAGTTATTAAATCCATTAAAAAGTTCCAGAAAGACAATGTACCATTCTTAAAAGGAGCTTAATTTGGAATTTATTTTAGTAAACCTCATTCTCTGTTTGTACTCTGTCTATGATATAAGATTGTTATTGCAACAAACAAGTCGTTTACTTTATTTTTTAAAATTTAATTGAGTATTGCTTATTGCTTCAATGTTTATGTATGAGCATCCCCAATTAAAGATGAAGGCACTGTTATCTTGCAGTACACCTACTTTCATATAAAAAATTTATTAAAAAAACTGAAACATGCCATGGCTGGAGCAGAAGATCAAATTTCTCACTTTTGTTAATACATAGGTGGATTCGCAATGATTTGTTTGTGTGAGTTTTGACTATTTTGTTTAGTTGATAGCATGGGTAGTACTCTTTCATACTTCTGGGTTTTGTCCCATGTGCTTTTCTAGTTCGAAAAGTTTTATGAGGCCGCTGTTAACATGCTCTCTGTACTGTTGAAAATGTTGAAATACCTAGTTCAAATTTCCCTTTACCCACTTGTGAAAAAAAACACTAGGTTTTTTAATGCTCTATTGCTGAGTTAAAAACACATGCTGATTAGACTTACAAAATTACAAAATTCATTTTAACTTAATTTACTGCTACACTGGTTTTTTTTTTTTTGGTCTGTACTGCTACACTGGTTTAGAAATTATGTTTCAGAGTTATGAGCGTGTATGATTATCAAAATGGGCACGATGCTGAAGCACGTAATCTGTTTTTTTTTTTTTTTGGATTGATACTAGCCTCTTGGAACACTCTCAATTGACCTTTATTTTTTTCAAAATTTTTGTCAAAAAAAGAGAAGAATGATAAGTCTCCACATAAATACATACAAGTACGACAATGATTTAATGCATTTACACGCATTTGAAAAGAAAAAAAAATTAGCCATTTACACGCATTTTTATAATGGTATAAGAATGGGTGAGAAGGGAGAAAGATCGCAGGAGAGAGGAAGAGGATGGCTAAGTAATACGGTGCGAAAGGAGAGTTTTAATCTAATATAATTATTATTCAGACAAAAAAAAAAAAAGATTCTAATACAAATATCATGAGGTGGAATAATTAAATTTCATTGGATCAATTAAATAGTTAAGATTTTTTCAAATGCGTACCGATGCTAAATGTAGAGACTTACATTGCAAAATTTCTCTTCTACCCAAAAATAATTTATACAAATTCTTTCATTTCACAATGCTGGTATGAATAATTAGCCCATGTGTGTATGAAAGGTACCTATGCACATCTTTACAATATCAAAATATGTAATGGGAGCCCATAATAAAATGAAACCTCCCCATCAAAATTAAAGAATAAAAGAATGGCGGCTGAAGAGATATGAACATAAAACAAGAAGGCTGAATCAGAGACAATACAAAATTTCAGATACGAAGATAGCTATTAGAACAAAACAACAGCAGACAGACATGGACTTTTTGGTGGATTGAACTTAAAGCCTGATTCTTTGCTCCAATGCAACACTCAATTCTTACAAGGACTACCAACCTTTCTCTACACATTAACAACCAGCAGCCTTTAAAAAGTTATCATACGGGCTTGATGCAGGTAGCTGAAATCGGGGATAATGCTGGTATTCAGTTGCCCAAAGCGTTTGCCCGTTGCCAACAGATTGGTTGAGTGAAATAGCATTTGAATCAAGGAATGGATTTCCACTCTGCAGCCCCAGATTGTTTACAAAATCAGAATGATTCAGAAGACACTAAGAAGCTAAGTAAAAATTGAGTAGAAACAATATGCATGCACTAAAAGGATTGAATTAAAAATTTAAATGCCAGTTGTATGATAAAGGAAATACCGTCGGAGCACCCAGCAGAACAACAGAGGGAGTTTCCTTTTGCTGGTTGCAATCATGAGGAGAAAATCTCATCAAACTTTCTTGTCTCAGTTGGGCAGCCACGAAAGTGGACAGTCTCTGCTGCTTCCCCATTTGAAGGGCCTCACAAAGGCCAGCCATTTCCAAATAAGGCATATCTGTAGCAGTTGAGACTGATAATCTTCCAACTTGATGTGTTGTCTCCAAAACCTGCATACCACTTTCTTACTTAGCAATATATTCAAGTAAGTGTACCACTAAAGCCCTTGAGACGCCTTGAATCAGAAAATTGGAGAGAGAACAAATGGTTGGCAAACGTTCATGTTTTATATGGCATCATATATAATTTCTTTGATTATAAACAACAGGGTTATAAATTTCATCTATAAAGTTCATGAAGGATTTGATATAAGAAATTTGAGGGCTCAAATTCCTTCTCCAGATCCCAATCACAGAGGTAGTTTTCCAGATCTCATGTAAGAAGTGATAAATCGAATTTAAGCTGTATTTGTCACAGTTGCAACACCACCACCTTATACTAACTTTATGAGAACCAACATGACAACCAGGAAAGAAAACTATGACCAAAATTTTCAAAAACTAATTCATCTATATGTTCATTTATTTACTTATTTTCTTTCTGATTTCTGCAAAGGCTGCAAACCCGCAACACTCTGCTAGTGAGCAAGATACCACACTTACCGAATCTAAAAGCTCATCAACACTTATGAGGCTCAGACTTTCCATGGAAACTTTTTTGTCAGGATCTGTTTGACTTTCAGTTGCATTGGGTAAGACATCATCCTCAATTGTGAATAATGGGGGCTCAACCTGCACGGTAAAACCATTGTGTACACTCAATTGCTTGCACATTATATAAAAAAAGAAAAGGAAGGTTGTTCAAGTAACTTACCATATCACGAGTTCCATTATCTTCTATGCCAAATTGGTAAATTTGTATGGGTGTTTCCATGCACAACTGAGTTCCCAACGGACATGCATCATCAGGCAGAAAATCATTAAGCAACTGCTGTCTTATAGTTGATGACTCCTGCAGTACAAAGTACCACACTCCTCATTAACAAAGAACTAGATACGGTTCCAATAATCAATATGTGATTGGAAGCTTACATTTGGTGAATTTCCCAGTGTCTGCACTATCATAGTAGCAAACGATTCCTTAGATTGGCTCTCAGATATTTCTATGGCAGAAAGTGACCTTAAAGCATCCTCGTTATCTTCCTTTGATCCATAAACTTCCCTTACTTGGTCAGGTCCAGAATTGACAGCTTGCAACTTGCTATCGTCAACCAACCGTAGAAATGGATCAATCTGATACCAAATCATGAAAGCATACAGATCAGTATTGAGTAAGATTACCTTAGGAAGCCTTGTGTATATGAGCATGGAAACATTTTTTTTCCAAGACTAAGAATATATCTTATGTCAAAGTAGAAATAAGTTAAAAGGTTCCACCAACAATCAATGAAAATGAGGTCTGGCAACCATGTTGCACCCACCGTTTCATTTGTAAGTGCTACTTTAGCACAAGGAGCAAGAGCAACAATGTTGTAGGCTTTAGCTGAGAAGATGATCATTGATGTTGCCAAGGTAAAGAGAGATCTGCGCCTTGATGGCTGCAATCCTGAAAATGTGAAATCCCCTAATTACAAAGATGGCATCACAAAATTTACAACACAAGAGTTCTTAGTGATCATTACATTTCAATGCAATGAAGTTAGTTAAAATATGTCCAATCTAGACTTACAAACTAAATTTGAAAATACCTTCATTGTTAAAATCACACCCTTTATCTTTGAGAAAAAAAAGGAAATTAGGATATGACAAATAGATGGACACGATTGAAAGAACATTGCTTCTTACAATACAATGCTTGCCCCTATTTGATAGATATGCTCTCGTCCTTTCATACTAAATATCTTAAGCCACTAATCTCTTGCTATTCAATCAACAAGAAGATTACCATAAAGTATAAAAGAAGCAAAGATCTTATATAACCTGAGTTAGTTGAGGTTAGGTGAAAAGACGCAACATCAGGTTTACAGCCAAAGCAATACAGCAATTAATCTCCTATTTCTCTACTCATAGTTACTTTTAAATCAAGTCAAACTTGAGTCTCGTGATCAAGTACAAGATTCCTAATTGAAACTCACCATTATCACACATGACTGGCATAATTTCAACAGACATTCTTCTATAAACTAAATCATGCAGTTAAGGATAGCTTCAGTTATAGGAAGACAGGGAGGGAAAAACCAACCTGCAAACTACTCTCAGCTCCTCTGTTAATTACCAGAAACTGAGCTGCTTTACTGAACCTTAATTATTACATAACTTCTACATGATTTCTAAATATTACAGTAGTTGCGCAAGGAATACTAGGTACTACGCAATCTAAATCTTGACATTTCACAATAGTATGAGCAATGCATTATGTGGTTAGACTTGGAACCTTAAAAGAAATTCAAAAATGTAGAAAATTTGGACTTGAGAACTTACCTCCTCCAAGAGATATGCTCCTTAAGGAAAAGGCTAGCTGAAAACTTCGGATTAGAGTCTCGTCAGAGGTGTTCTACATGACATAGTGAATTGAAACAAGTGAAAAATGGGGACCAAATAAGAAAAGTAACTAATTATGGATTTCAGGGTAAAGTGGATTTTTAACTTGGGAAAATCCTCTAACCCTGAAACTATATAGAGTAATATTAACTACTCCCTAAACACTTATTATAATCAAAACAAGGGGTAAAATGACATAGCATCTTCATTGTGCCTTGTTATTGCTAAGGCCTTTACGCTTAATCTAAGGGTTGATTGTCACTTGGGTTTAATTACGAATTAAATGATAGAGTTTATAAGGCTTGATTGGTAGAGCTGATTACTAAGGAATTTATAATACGATTTATTCCTTCATTTGTATAATGAAATACAATGATTTCCTATTTTTGTTTCAACATGGAAAATGGAAGCCATACCTTAGTTCGGGCATATAGCAACACAAGGCTGTAGGTATGAGCAATTGCTTCATAATTATCAGGCGTATTTAAAGGAGAGATGGATTGCACCCAGATTGATGAAAGCAGAAGGGTAATCTGGCGACTGCTTAACCTAAGTGACATTGTCTGCAAAATTAGTCAGATAAAAATCGTCATAACAGAAGATGATGAAGCAATACTATAGTGTTAAATGTACATAGTCTATATAACAGGATAGCAGGAACAACAATTCATACCGATTCTTTATGTGAAATACTCCTAGGTTTTTCATCAACAGTCGTATTTGATGGATTCCTTTTCATACTGTAGGCTCGGCTGTAAGTTGACTTCAACCGGTTCATCACAGAATGAGAATTGATTGCAGAATCCTCATTACCTACAGAGTCACTAGTAGCTGATTGATGCCTTCTTGAGCTAAATTTGGACTTCAATCTGTTCAACATCGATTCATTAGTAACCTTTGCTTCTTCTTCAATTACAGCTTTGTCCTTCATCTCTTCACAAATGTTTTCTTGTGAGGCGGATCGCTCGTTTAATTTTTCAAAGAGTGCAGCTGATGAAGAAAATACAGACACAGTTCTCGAGAGTGTCCTTCCTATATCATTTCTTTTTGCAGTGTGGGGAGTAGCAGCACAAGGACGAGGGCAAACAGATGATGGAACAAGAACGACAGAAAATATACGGTGTGCACCCACCCTGGTTTCATGGTCCGCACAGACCATAGCTACGAGTAACTGATGAAATAACGCCTCAGGAAAGGTCTACAAAGTTTCAGATATTCAAACCAGAAAATGAAAAGAAAAATAATTAGATGAAACCTTGGCAAGTTTGTGCACTTAATTGTAGATAAGAGGAAGTGATAAACCCAATGCAATCTTGCCTTGTTTTGATATGTCAAATTAGGTATTGTTGCCACAATTTGACCAGTACGGTAAACAGCAGAAATCAAGGTTCGAGACATAACAGTAATGTTAGACATATTTTCTAACATCACAGCCATCATGTCAAGAACAGGACCTGCATCTCCTACCTGCACAATATAAGAGAAATAGAACCTAGCTTATGAGAATAATTATTCCATAAAGTTTTTTCCATAACATCTCACAAAAAGGAGGTAATTCTAGATATAATTTACCAAATCCCTACAAGTTTTATGATTGAGTATAAACTGATCTTAAAAAAATAGAAAGGATGTTACAATCACCTTATGTGTTAACTGCACAAGGCATTCATCCACTACGGCTCGAAAATTTCGGTTCCATTCAATGACTTCGGTCCCCAAATTTGAATCATCAAGTGAGCAATGTATACTTTTGCGCAGGTGTCTCATCATATCACTCAATGCACCAATTATAGCAACTGATGATTGAACCTTTGCTTCTCGAGTAAGAGAGGTGGCAACATCAACAATGTCCAGCTGCATATTTGGGTTTTTAAGAACATTCTTGTGATCAAGATGCTTAATTAAGATGGACAATATAAAGTGCCGGTTCTGCCCTGCAAAAAACAGTGCAGAGATCATGAAAATATCAAATTGAAAGATGAAAG
The DNA here is from genome assembly GCF_000346465.2 of Prunus persica. Lineage (NCBI taxonomy): Eukaryota > Viridiplantae > Streptophyta > Magnoliopsida > Rosales > Rosaceae > Prunus > Prunus persica. The sequence goes on along the minus strand of NC_034010.1, from coordinate 1,588,095 downwards.
CTAATCTCAACACAAAGGAAGACTAGTCAAGTTCCCAGAGTCAACAAGTTCTAAGCAATTTGAAGAAATTTAAATACCACAATTTTCAATTATTAACTGCATATCCATCAAGACACACAATGCGAGCCCATGTTTAGGAGACCAGAGATTGCCATTATCAAAATAGCGGAACAAAGATTCTAATACACGCCGTACGGTTGTAGCTTCCTTAGCTAACTTGGCAATGTTATGCATGCAAACCCTTGACCAAAATCTGGGGTTATTCATGTCCTCCCTGTAAACGAGAAGAAGAAAGGTAGATGTTAGCTATAACATGTTGAAATAGCTAGATATATAACAAAAGTTACAGAAAATTGTGCCAAAAAAACTACCCTGAGACATTGACTTCGCCTTTTTCACTCACTAGCAGCCTCCAAGACAAAATACTTGTCATGGGTTCTCCTGAAGAAGAAGCTTCTTCTGAACTCCCATTCTGGGTGTCTTGCTTATCATGTATACTAGCATCTGACTTATTCTTTGGACCTCCATAATTTTCCAAGACAACTGAAACAACCTGATTTAGAAATGAAAATAAAATGTCATTAGAAGCTAAAGATCATGATTTGCGGCCGGAAAAAGAGGACTATGTGATTAAAAGTTCATAAATTAAATGAGACATGAATAGAGACAGAAAGAAAAAGAATTTGTAAACAATAGTTGATAATCAATGCCTGCCATCCAGTATGTTAGCATCTACTACGGGGTCAAATATTATGGTCATGGAATATTAATTCATCAAAGGGTTATTCATCTGCGTGTTTTATTTCTTCCAACAGCTATTGCAACTAACAAGTTGATGATAATATTTAGAAGCTATCCAAGTCAATGAGCATATTTTTCCAGTTAGACAAAATAGCAATCAAGAAAAGTGATGATGTAATTATAATATTAAAAAAAGTATATAACAAATAAAGCCAGCAGAAAATGATATCAAATGAACTTACATTATCAAAATCTGATGAAATGTGAGAGAATTCACCCATGAACCAGACCTGCGCACAAAGTACTCTTGTTAGGGTGCATATGATATTCAATTCACCAAGCAGGGGAAGGTCCAATTAAGGATTTCAGATATGAATTGGATCTACAAAAATAGGAAATATCAAATGTTTATAACCAAGCACTGAGTGCGAGCAGCTGGACATCATGAAATATAAAATGGTATCATTTAAAAACCAGAGATAAGAATCATGAGATTATTTCTGAATTACCATGTAACATAAGAATTCATTTTTACATGTCGCCAACATTTAATCTTCTTTTCCTTAAAGTCTTTGCTATTTCAGGACCATTATGCAAACACAAACATAACATTTCTCAAAAGATTCTTAGTATTTTAATCCTCAGACTGCAGGTCCTTCACTCAGCTAATTTTCATATGTTTTGCCAGTAACATTCTTAATTACTTATATACGTACTCTCTCTCCACACCAATAACATTCTTAATTAAGACTTCCGTTATGGAGAAGGAACTTTACGGCCATGGCATGCCCAGTATATGCCTGTGAACTCATGAGCTTAAGCCTATAGGTGGTGAGCTCATCTAGTGTATATTATATTATGGAGCCACTTTTATTCTATGGGATAACCCATATATGAAACCTCAAAAAATCTCCCTATTCATGTCTGACACCAGAACTACAGGGGACCTGAAATCCACTCAGTCTAACTCAGTACTCTCCACAAGAACCAAATCCAGTTACTCTTCCGAGTGCACTATGTGTTTCATACTACATCATACTCTTACGAGAGTCTGATCTTTGAAGAAGGTTCAATGTCACTCTCCATGAGTCAACAATTACCATATTAAGAGTCCTGCACCAAAAGTCTCCAGGTCCAAGAGAGTCCACTAGGGGATATTTAGATCCTGATCCCTAACCCACCATAAAGCTTATTAGATTTAGTATGTCGAGTCTTTTTTTCTTTTCCCTCATTTGATGATTTTTATGTCTATTATTATGTGACAATTGTGCATGTTATTGTATCACTGTTGCCTCAACTTTCAAGGTATTAACTATAATAACTAATACATTTCTTCAAAGTTCAAAATATCATAGATTTCATTCTACATAGCCGTTTCAAATTTGTGTGTTTAACAAATGCTTGTCAATATCCATCAAACAAGTCCCATGATGAATATAAACTTATGTAGAACAATTCTAATTTGGTATAACAATTTGAACAAAACTTTCACATGTAAGTAACAATGTCAAAATTATCAATTACCAGACCACGTGATATTGAAACAAATATAATGTGCAAAACAAGTATCAAATTTACATTGAGGTGAATTACCATTGATGAAAGAGTTTTAAGCCCAGCAGAACGCAAATGCTTTTCCGACCCATCCTCCCTCATTTCTTGAGCTAAGAGACAAAGTTTTGGAATCATGCCATCTAAGTTAAACATGTATGTACCATCCTTCTGCACAATCAAAACGGTCACGCGAGATTAAAACTTCAAAAGTAATTCATATCCAATAACCAAAAGCAAACACAGACAAACAACAATCCGAAAGAGAAAGAACATACCAACGACTCCCACCTGATTATTAACAAACTCGAAAAGAGTTTGGCATCCTAAAATACGTATGTCATCATGCCGTGATTGATCAAGTAGAATTTGTACAATGCTAAGCACGCTACTTGCAAACAATGGCCTGCCATATATTAATGTATCACAACTTGTACATGAAAATCAGTCATTATGCACAACATGAGCTACAAAACAACTCCAAAGGATAGTCTTGTAATTTCCTTTCAACAACATTCAGTATTTAAATGGCAAAGTATTCCAGGAACTTTACCCTAAAACAATATATGATCTATACGGGTTGAGAAAATTACTAGGATGAATCTCAAACTTCGGAATCAGTGTATACAATAAAGATAAATAAACCTGAATTTCAGCATATACAATAAAGGTCAGCCTGAATTTCATAGCTAGGTGAATACATTCCAGTCAATCCACCACATGCCAAATCATCTTCAGTCTAGCAAAAATGTCGTTTGTGCTCTCAATGTTTAGTCATACATTGGACATACTACGTCTTGCATCACAATATATAACATCTTAGGTTATGCCAAATCTACTCAACCTAGCTAAAAAAACCTTGTGTTGTCAATGTAAATTCCTACATGGGACATTCTACGCCTTGCATCGCACTGCATAAAATCATGGGTCTCTCCACTTACTGCCAATTCATTTTGTGTCTTTGATGCTCTAACTGACACATGAAGCCACAACAGGAAAATCATCGACATGTTAGGCCCGATCTGGCTACACATGCTCCATATGTCATCCAACATAACTAATCCTCCACGGAAAATTTTAAGCCTTGCATCACAGAGATAAAATTATGGGCCACTCCACTTATTGCCAATTGGTTTTGGATTTGATGATTTGACTTTAACAATTTTGGATCTCATACATGTGAAACCAAGCTTTAAAAAAGGTAAAGCCTTCATTTATAGTGTGGACTGACTTGTTTAAGTTCTCAAGTTTTCCTAAGTTACAGTGTTTAATGCATTCTTCCTTAATGTAGAAGTGCCCCATAATTTTTACAGGGTAAAGATTCAAATATGCACATTATTTTAATGGTCAAATTTCACAACCATAGTACTAAGTAATTTCTCATCAGGCTAGGTAGTTAGTGGAAGCATGTCATGAGCACAATGCTTCTATCTAATTGCATTCTCTGGCTTTATAAATTCTGAAAAGAAATGATAAATGGCTCAGCTAGTATGTCGTAATCAACTTAGCACTCCAGCCAATAGGTCTAGCTTTTCTCAATATGTTCAGGAATCTGAAAAGAAACATACTAGCAATAACCTTCATAATGTACTCACATTTATTATGAACTAAAGAACTCACATTTGCTCCTTACAAGAGACCAACAACTTCCGGTAGATACACATAACAACTTTCACAGAGTGAAAGTTCTCAGTTCTCAAATCCTTGTAACACCTTTGCTCCAGAGTAGTTGTGATCTGAAGTATGAATTTTTGAACTTCTATCAACACAACAGAATAGTACACAAATGAAAAGTAAAATAAAATCTATAACCTGGAAGATGAAACAAATGAACGAATATTGTTTATTAATAGATAAGAAAAACGATATACCAGAAGAAAAAAAAGGTATGGAATCATTAGATCCAAGTAAATTGAACAAATTAGAACTCTCAAAGCAGCTTTTGAAAATAATGAATCCCCTCTATTTAGAATAAAAAATAAAAAAATATTTAAGCTCAAAGCATGGTAGCTGCAAAGAAACAAGGTACTGATTTCCATAACTAGGTTTGCTACGTGTCTTTAACTACAATTCTTGATCATCTTGCCAAAAGAAGATGTATTGTGTCTCAGTCAATCTGCATGTAGAACTACAATATATGCCTTACAAATTTGCCTAGGTCCAGTTCTTTTATCCATATCAATTTAGTGCAGTACTTAATAATAACCACCATTACCGATCTGCATGTGGCAATACTATCTTGCAAATTCACCTACACCCAATATTTTATCTAGATCACTTTGGTGGAGTATTTAACCACCCTTACAAATGAATGTCCCTCCTCCAAACCAACAGAAAACTTCCAAAGGCATTCAACAGAAGCAGGGACAAAGAAGAAGGCAAAACAGCAGCTTAGCACAAGCATCACAAGGTACAGAACACTATTAGCATCTTAACCAGGAGATGCTTACAATTAGTGACCACTGACCACAAGTATATTTCATTTTACTTTCTAGCATCTTCATCTCCTTCACAATGGTCAAAGTGAACAGCAAAAGCATGTGCTGCTAGGATTTTGAAAGCGCTCCTCGAACAAAATAATCTACCTTCGCTCAGACATAAAACCGTTCCTTCAGCCTTCTTTCACACATATTCATCTTCCATTTTTATGGCCATTAGATTCATTCATAAAAGTCCCATTCCAACCCCTTAAGCTTCCATAGTCATTGAAACTATATGCAAACTTAAGCATACGCAGGAAACTAGAAATTATCTCCTTGTCAATTCAACAACCTCCACTTCTGAATTCCTAAACACATGATGCCTCTTATCACGTAGTACTGTAACACTAATCCCATATTAACATTTAATTTTCTGTTTAATTAGTTAAAGTCGTACAAAATTCTAAAGAAATTCAACGCTCACCCAAATTTGAATTATGTGAGCAGCTGCAATTTCAACTCCAGATTATCACTTCAGTTCGTGTTAACAATGTAAACCATATTTCATACATATATAATGAGCAGAGGTAGCACCTTTGGGATACGAAGAGGAGTTTTTGAGGCATATTCACATAGTTTACTGATCTTACGATCATTTGGTTCTTCATCCTGCCAAAATAAGAGGGAAAAGTTCCAATAACACAAACTGAAGGAACTGGCATAAAATGAAAATTGTAACATAAAAACCAATTATGCTGAAAGCCTAATTAAACAGCCCAAATCCAAATAAATATCAATTTACATACCAAATTGTGGCATGCCGAGTGATGCTTTTTCAGACAGACAAGAAAAAACAAATATCAATTTAAATACCAAATTGTGGAGAATTTTCAGATAACACATTGGTAATACAATTAGAACCGTAAAGCATAACCTATTTGATATGTAACTTTTATTTAGCAAGAAGAACATAATACAAGACCATGGTTTTCCTTTTGTTTCACCATATTTTCTGACCTGATCATGTATAGAATAAATAAAGAAAAAATTGTTCATTTCTTGGGAAGCAAGTTACTTTTTAACATAAATCAAATTTCAGTCCTATTTTCACAAGATCCCCAAACACAAGAACCAAAAGTTCCCACATTGCTTCTGTATACAATTGCGATTTCTTTTCACTTTGTAGCATAAAAATCAATTTTTGTTGAGAATTTCCACTACCCACATTAGACATTAATTCATAAACACACAAGGAAAAAAAAGTGAAGGTGAATAGAGAAATTCACCGGAGACCGAGGAAATATCTCGGCTAGCAGCTTCTTGTATCGTTTGACGGGATGCCGTGATCTCGCACGCAATGCAGGGCAAAAGAAACAGAGACTTTCACAAACAGGGAACACTTGCCTTGAAATCACACCCATCTGTCTTCAACCTAAGTCTCAATTTCTCAAAGCCTATACAAAATATACGTATACATGTACGTTTGTATATATAATCTACAATGTACGTATGTATGCGTTGTGAAAAGGATTTCAATTTCGATGAGATGGGATGGGAATTCGTTTAATTTTTTTATATAATTGTTTTTGAGTCTGAGAGGGAGATTGGGAATTGAAATCCTGGAAAAGGATTGTGAAATTTGGGAAAAGGTGGTGGTGGTGGTTGGGGTTATGCCTCCGGGGATCGGACGGTGGAGATGGTAGGAGGGAGAAGAAGAATGAGTGCGAGAGCACCGGATCACCGAGGTTCACCACCGGAGGAGGAATGAGTTAAAAAAAGAAAAAAAAATTATACTCTCTTCCTCTGTCTCTCTCTCCTTTCATATAAATAGTTTTGGGGGTTTTATATACGAAATAGTTATTACTGCAACGGCTATATTTGGCACTCTCTTTTGTTTTATTTTGGTTTTCGTATTTTTGTTTAATTTTGTTAACCCATAGCTTTATTTGTGGACTCTTCTAGGCTTGGAGAGTTGTAGAACTTTTGGAGAATGGGTACATGAGTGAAATGATTGCCCAAAAACACGTTTTTAGTGCATGTAATTCACAAAATATCATTTTCGTCTTTATATGTTCAATTGCATTGAATTTAGTCTCTATGATTTGTAAATTGTTTACTTTCGTTAATTCTTGAAGCGATAACTTTGGAGATTCTGAGCCTCTATATTTTAATTTCGTACATTTACCCGTATTTCGAAAAATCTTGACCATTCTAATAATCTAACCATTTAAAGACATGACATGCACAACATACATGTTTAATTTTCCTTTTTATTAGACAATTATTTAAATTTAACAATTATTTAATTGTATAAACAATAAAATAAAAAATAAAATAAAAAATCCACTCCCTTTCCACAAAAAATGAGGTTGTTGGTTTCTTCACGAAAAGTGAGGAGGAAGGAGGAGCTGCAAGGAATATATATATAACTATTAGTCTATGTTTATTGAGAAATTCGTCAAATAATTTTATTTAAGGACACTCTTTAGGGTTCCCTACAAAAAAAAAATTCAACGATCCAAACAATATATTTTCACATCTTCATTCATAGATCATCCTTGCAAAAAATCATGCAAATTGAAAACTATTAAGGCATCTAATTGAGACTAATAAAAATCCATGAACGCAGTGATTCAAGAAAGTACTTAAATTTCAATAATTTAATTGAGTGGTCAAATGATATTGGATTCAAGTGAATTTTTTTAAACATGATATTTGAACTAATGTCTACAAAATAGATGGTTTAGATTAGTGAAATACAATGTGGAGTAAGCCCTACAATGGTGTCCCTCAAATACTCCTTTTGATTAACAATGTTCAAATATATGTTTACAGAAAAGGGAATGAAGTAGATGGAGGTTTTTCTAGCTTTTCTTCTCTAAGTCAAGAAGTGGCCGTCTCAATCTTCTTGGAATCTTTCCTATTTATAAGGCTTCTTCCGCAAGATATTCTCAAGCTATATTCGTCGACTCGAAGCCAAGCAGACCACATCATGCCTGAGCTCATGTCCTGTCATAGCGGTGGACCAATCCACAATGCAGTTATGATGGTTCCGCATGCAAGGATAAGGGCGGGAGTGTACAAAGTAGCCTGCCGCCTGTCACATCCTGTCTAGCGACGAATAAGAGGTCTGCACATGGGACTAGAGGTGACATGAGCGGTGGTTCTGAAGGCTGTGCATAATGCTTTTGTTAAGAGAGGTCTTGTCATCGACGTGGCTCGTCCGGGATTGTTCATTTTCTGTGTACAAATGCTTGGGTCGGCCCCTGAGCGTACATGTTGGCCAGCCAGTTCTTCGAAGATCGATAATAAATCCTTGGGGGCTAAGATGATGACTTATGGTAATGCCTTCGGTCAGCCCCTGAGCCGATACATGTTCGTGCTTTGGTGGTGTGTCCCTTTGGTAGCTGGGGTGGTGACCTTGGTCAGTCCCTGAGTCGATATATATTCATGCTTTGGTGGGAGTTTGATCGAGGTGCTAAGTAGTCTGATTGGTCTTGTTCCCATTGGGCAATTCGATTCGATTTTTACCATGTTTCAACACATAAATATACAGTCCTCTTCTATTGAGGAATCCCTCAAATAAGGACATCCTTTAGGGTCCCTTACGATTTTTTTTTCAATGATCCAAACCATCTATTTTTTAAGTCTACATTCATAGATCATTCTTACAAAATTAGACAAATCGGAAACTATTTCGATATCCAATTGCGTCCTACAAAATCAATGAACACGGTACTTCAAGAAAGTAATAAAATTTCAATAATTCAATTGAGTGGTCAAATGATATCGGATTCAAGTGATTTTTTGTAGAAATAATATTTGAATGAGTATCTACAAAATAGATGGTTTGGATTAATGAAATACAGTGGGCCCTAAAAAAATGTCCCTATATATAGTGGTTCTCTACTACGAACGTCTGTATTTTTTCTAACGTCTGGACTACTTGTTCTTTTGCCTTCTTTATGCTAATAGATCAACCCAAAACTTTTATCACTTTTCTTGGTAAAGGTAGAATAGAAACCATGCTCTGCCAGTACTTAAGGGCATGTTTGGTAGGCTGGACTAGCTTGGACAGTGTTAAATAACACTTTGAAACCCATGTTTGGTGAAAGAGGGACTAACATAAATGGGATTGTATAGTCCATAAGTCAAAAAGACACCAGACTCACTCATCCAATTCAGTGAGGATGAAATGCATTTCACAAAATAGCGAGCGTGCTATTTTGAAAGCGCGAGTCCGACCCACACAGCGACCTCCATGAGCTGCTCCTGGTTGATGAGTATTTCCTCGTTCATGCCAGGCAAGATGGTGATGACTAGCTCGTCGAACTCAATGGTGCCGTTTCTGTTGGCAACAAGGACCACGTCTCCCGTGACAAGAGCAGGGCAGCGAGCTCGAGCTAGGTGAGGTTGCCGTCGGAGTTCACGTTGAATCGCATGAAGATTACGGAAGCTGCTTCTGCTAATCGGAGCCGAGCACAGCCATCATTCTGGTAATGGCCAAAGAAGAAGAAAGGGATCAATAAGATCCCACTTGTGTTTTGGGCGTTTTGGTGTTTTTTAATTTTAGTTTTGTGGTGTGGGGCTAATTGGTTTGATTCTATTTTTCTCTTTGGAAATTTACAATTATAGACACCGTTAAGTTTCAATTCAAGTGGGCATTCATATTTTATTGTTCAGCACAATTAATCTAAAAAGTTAGGTCGCTTTTTTTTCTTGGCTAATTCTTACTTCTCATATCTTAATATCTTTCTTCCTCCTTGAAGGTTGCATGAACTGGGAGGGTGGTGTTGGAGAGGGAGTTTGGTGTGGATTCCACTTATCTTCGTAGATACCCTCTTCCAGTATAATTCTAGAGAGAGACAGAGTCAGAGAGAGAGAAGGCAAAGATGGGAAAGAAGGGCAGAGCGAGCGAAGGAGAGGAAGGAAGAGGAAAGAATGAGAGAATGAGTTTTTTTTTCTTTTGAATTTTTTTATTATATTTTTATATTTTTTATATATTTTTTTTCACACATCAGCCCCAATTAAATATCCCTAATTAAATTTAAATATTTTTGAAAGTCAAAATTCCCAATTAAATTTAAATAATAAAAGAATTATTTTTTAGTCCGACACAGCACCAAATATAGGTCTTCACTATTTTTACAGTCCAGCTTCTTAGTCCGACACAACACCAAACGTAGGTCAATACTTAATCCAGCTTAAGCCAATTCGAGCTAATCCAAGACAGTCCCATGACTTAATCCAAGACAGTCCCAGGACTTAGTCCAGTCCATGACAGTCTGCCATACCAAACGACCCCTAAAAGTCAAACATCACTTCTAGATTGGGCTTTGGACTGTAGAGAGAATTTGGAGGCTGTTATGTGCGCTTTAGTGCCTTTTTTTAATGATAAAGAATAGAGATGCATAAAACAAAATGGAAATGATTTCCTTTCCATTGAATGAATGAATTCTTTCTAATCATGTGAAAAAACAAAACGAGTTTGGACATTAAGCAATTCTGGACGTCCGCACTAGAGAATAGTCCTATATATATCTATATCTATGACATGTTGTGTGTAATAACCCAAACCTAAAATTCATTTATAATTAGTAATTTATTATGAGGAAAGACAATTTTGCCTTTGGAATAAATTATGAACGCAAAGTTGACTTTTTGACTGAAAAGGAATTTGACAATTCCACATACACCGTTGCGTAGAGCATGACGACACGAGTTCGTAGACACGAAGTGAACTCGAATAGGAGCTTTAACGAAGAAAATACGATTAAAATATCATGAAGGGCAAAACGGTAAATTGGAAAAATCAGAATTTTTTTATAAAACCTCAGTCTCTCTCTCTCTCTCTCTCTCCCGTCGCGCCAACAACCCAGCCGATTTTTCTTCTCCTCGCCACCACCACGTCCGACCATCAATTCCGTCGGCACCAGTCCCAAAAGAACCAGCTCGTCCTCCTCTACACGTCTCAGCCCTCAGCTGCTCCACTCTGCCGTTGGCGTCGCCGAAAACTGCAGAAATTCCGTCGGTTTTGTCAAAACTTCAACCCGCTCGTTCTCCTTCAATTCTCCTCCAAATTTGTCAAGTAAGGCACCCGAGCACCAGTTGACCCGCAGGAGGGACCTTCAAGAGGTCGAGCGAGCTCAGACTATCAGTGAGTGGACTCTTTGTTTTAATAAATGAATTTAAGCAGTTCAGTTTCAGTTATAAGCTGTTTTATTCTGTTAAATATTTTATGTTGCATGCTGCCGAGTGAAATCTCCTTTAAAGAATTTAAGAAAAGAAATTCTAGTTAATTATCAGATAAATGACAGTAGAATTTGAAAGGTTACAGACAGTTACTTATGCTTCAGAAATTTTCTATTTTCCTAAATCACCTTGTACCCAGAGAGTAAATGTTGCCTTCGGATTATATTTGTTACCTTCGGTTTAGTCAGTATGCTTGACAGTTGCCCCACGAGTTCCTTGGTACTCGAACTCGTGTGGAGCGAGTAATGCGGATCAGGTGAACTACGGTCCCCTGCATCCTGCGAGTTGCGGCTCGGATTGACTTCGTGTCACTGAGACCTGCGAGTATGTGTCACCCATGGTGATGCAAGGAATTGACGAATATAAGGAATTGACGGAAATAATGGTACACCTAGGTGATAGTTTAAACTGTTTTCAAATGTATATAATTATATACATGCATTGATTTCTGAAATAAAGAAAATAAGCTAGTTTGTATAACTGTTGTTACAGTGAGGTTAGTATGTTCTTATACTATTTTCTCAACTTTGTTTTTGGGTCCACTCACCCTTATTGTTGTTTTGCGCCCCCAGACAGTAGACGTGCATAGGAATCCATCACCGGGCCATTTCCCATCTTCCGCGCCTTTCTTTTGATGTAGGATTTTTTTTTGTTTTGTAAAAAGATTCACTCCTTTGTAAATTTTTAGTAGTTGCTCGGATGTTTTGCCCTAGACTGAGATTTGACCTGTTGGAATGTATATATATATGTATGTTAGCAGTTGGTTATATATATATATATATATACTTGTTTGGCAGGTGAAAATGTTTTGGTATTGAGCCAGTTACAAGGAAAACTCTGCCGGTTTTTCGGTAGACGTTAACCTTATTATTTTATCATGTTTTGTATAGAAGGGCAAATAGGTCATTTGTGCCCGACATTCGCCAGGTATCGGACACGCACAGGGTCTGGCTCGGATTCCAAAGCAGAATTTGAATCGAGTCCTGTCATTGTGTCTTATTGCTTTATGAGAATCTAATGCAAGATAATCTTTAAATCCCAATTAAAAAATCTTATTTGTAATATTTATGTACATGATAATTAATTAAATCCATAGGAATATGAACTCGTGGGCTTGGCCCTGCCCACTTCAATCCACAGGGTGGGGTCCATATGATAATTTCTATAATGTTTAGCATACATAAAAATATAGTTATATTCTTATATTTATGTGAATATGTAAAGTCTAAAATGTTGGCATATTCACATATGAATATTAGTAAATGACCCACTGTGTAGTGGTTTGGAGCACATGCTCTCTTATGATAGATTTTGGGTTTAAATCCTAGCATTCATACAGTGTGTGAATTTACTAATTTAGTATTATTATCATCCCTCTTAATAAGAAAAGTCCTCAAAAATAAAAAATAATAATTAGCGAGAGCATTCAAACTTGGTGCTGTTTTAAAATTTGGAAAGAAAAATATACTTAAGGAAGGTGGTTCAAATTTGGGATCTTTTCCAACATTGGGAAGTGATCAATGACTACTTGGTAAATTAGTCAATTACGTTATCTTATTAAATGTCTCTGGCCAGACAAAAAAATCTTCCTCGTTCTATTTCAGACACTCTACTCGAGATAAAGAAAAACTTTGATCTAGGCGGCCTTCTCCAACTCATATGGGGCTAAACTCAAATTTTCCCCCTCCAAAAAGTAACTATTTGGGTTTTGCTCAGACTCAAATCGTTTTCCTCCCAACCCTAGTCTGCAACTTTATTAAATTATTTAAGAATTGTTTAAGTCTATTTTATTTTAATCGTTAATTTTTCTTCATTCAATCTTTTTAAATAACTTCATAATTTAATTTTTTGAACAATTTGACCTAAATAAATTGAGATTCCACAAATATAATTTTATTCCAAAAAAAAAAACACACAACATAATTCTAAAAGAAAACACACAATACTTCAAATTCACCATACATGAAACCCCATAGGAATAAACTAATAACCACTATTGTGGGGGCTTGGAAAATAGTCCCCTGAGTTGTTTTCAGGATTAACTGTAGCAAGGACTGTAGCGTGGGCCCCAATATGATTTCTTGCACATGGGCTGCACCAGCAGCAAGTGGGCTCCATTGAATTTTTTTTGGGTCTAGGCAACACCTTGACTGCTATTTGGCCTCAAGTTTGGGTTTTCCCAAATTTTGGCCCCTTCATTTTCTTAAGTTGGGAGAGATTTTGGGCTATAATTTAGGATATTTTGGGTTTGACCTCATGGGTTGGAGATGGCCTAAGAGCATCTTCAAGGGAGATGTCAAATGCAAAATATTAAATTTAAATTTGATGGCTTATGTGACAATTTGACACTTCAGAAAATATTTAACTCCACCCGAAATGCCAAATATCATATTATTTTATTATTTGTTAAAAGCAAATGGAGCCATATGATGCATAAAGTTTTAAAAGAAAGTAAATGATAGTGGGATGCATGACTAAAAAAATATTAAAATAATATTTGACATCAAGCTTTTTGATACGTTATTTTTGACATATCTCTCCCAGCCTTCAACTCCATATAAGATTTGACTACTTGGTTGAAGCAACTTTAACGTTCAAATTTTGTCATTTTATGTCCATGTGGCAATTTGACATATCGGTGGGAGATGCTCTAATATGAAGACAATATACTTTTTCTTCTTTTATTTTTCAAATGGAATCTAAACTTTGAGAAGAGAGGAGCGAGAGTCAAATTCTGGTTGTAATTTGTGATAAAATATTTTCTTATCACTAGAGTTATATAAGTCACCTTACCAACAGGATTAGCTAGCACATTCTTTCTTTCTTGTATTAAGATTTGCAAGAAAGAAATTGTTACATATATACACATGACAATTAAATCCGTAGGAATATGAACAAACTTTATTTCTTGAAATCCAGTTTTTTTTTTTTTTTTTTTGTTGCAAAAAATCCATTAGTTTCTTAACTAATCAAATTTATGTGTGGATTTATTAACATAGAAAGTAGTATTTTGATTCAAAATTTCCCATTTGTTTGCATTTTATTTAGAAGTTGTATAATTTCTACCATTGTAAATGGCTCTCTCTCCTAACCGCTCTCCTTTAATTTCTCCACAAACAAAGCCTTTTAATCAGAACCACAAACTCATCCTGCGAAAATCCAAGGTAGAGAGAGAAATGGTGGCATTGATGATCATTTGCAAACTTTCACACGAAAAAGGAAAAATCTTTTGCAAACAAAAACGCAAAAGAAGAAAGCTCAGGACAAAGATTGAGAAAAAGCAAACAAAAAAACATGGGCAGCAAGAAAAAAATCCATAGTTTCCAGAAAATTTCAATTGTTGGACCATGCACACTAAAGTTGAAAGAGCTTTTTGGAAAAGTAGCCAAGTATGCTTTTGGTTTCTTCTTAATGTATGCTTTGTGCAATATATCGCACTTCCTGTTAAAGCCATATTCTCAACCTCGCATTACCTCTGACACCGTTGTAAGCCCCTCTCTCTCTCTCTCTCTCTCTCTCTCTCTCAAGACTTGTATTAAACTCTCTTTTTTATTTTCCAATTTTTTTTGGGCTTTTGAGAGGTTGCCGATGAAATTACTGATGAATTGAAACCATCCCCAACAATTGGCACACATAGCTTGTTATGAATGATTGGCAATACATATGAGCGGGAAATGTTATTCTCACTCTGAGTTTGTCATTCTGCACTCGTTTTGCTAGTATTTTATAATAATTAATTTTGAAGTGCAGAATGACATTATGGGAGCGTATAGCTGGCTGGTTATGATGATATGTGTGATCATATGGTCATGCCTTTATAGTGGCATTCTTTAATATTTACCTTTCATATCAGTCATTGGGACTCTAATTTAGATCGTCCTTAACAGGGTGATGAAGATTGTTCTTGTCATATCAGTCTACTTGGTTGTAAATGTAGTGAACAAGTCATGACAACGGAAAAGAAAAAAAAAAAAAAAAAACCCTGAAGCAACCAGCAGAATTTAATTGGTCTTTTTGAGTTAGAACTTTGGTCCCTTACATTCTATGCTATCGATTTCGACTCTTGACGACATCAGTTGTAGCTCTTCCTAGGAGGAGGACAAGTTATTTGGTCTAGAGACCATAAGCAGAGAGAAGACATCTTGTATGTAGTTCTGATGAATTCAAAACAAAGCCCTTCAATAAGCCTTCTTATGAGTCTTTTTCTTCAGCATCCAGACTAGTAGTAAATTTGATCAGATAAAGACTTCCTTATTCTAATGAGGCCTATTTCATAATTTTGTATGTCCTGTGAATAGGACTTATGCCCTTTACTTATTTGTAGTGTAAATTCTGCATTAAAAGAGTAGCAGTTTCGTATATAAAAAATCTAAAGCCTGTTCCTACCACACCTTTCATCTTTATGACAAAAAAGTGCCATTTTTGTTGGTCATTCTTGATAAGAACTGTGCTATTATGGGTGCTGTTTTCTTTATGATGCTACTCACTGCCTACTATTGTGATTAAATTCTTATCTCTTATGGTATGCAGATAGGACTGCTCATTGGAAACATAGGGTTCATACGCAATCAAGTAACAGATTCAGCGAGTAAAACATTGAATTTCATAGTTGATTTTGGCATGATCTGCTATATGTTTGTGTTAGGCATAGAAATGAATCCGTATATACTCTTTAAAGAACCAACCAAGGATGCTAAGGTGGCCTATGGTGGTATGCTCTCCACATTCATCCTAGCCTGTGCCATAACCCCATTTATGCATTTTACAGAAGGTTTCAAGGTCGACTTCACTCTCTCCCTCTCCACGGTCCTCTCTAGCACAGCCTCTCCGGTACTGACACGTCTGATAACAAGTCTCAAAATAGGAAAGTCAGACATAGGCCAGCTGGTCATTGCTGCAGGAATGCATGCTGATTTTGTAACCACTCTTCTCCTCTCCATTGGCTATGTCTTTTGCCCTGTTGAATCTGGCAATAAAGTTGTAGAGACTTCAAAGCGGGTTCGGAGATCCATTGAAATGGGTTCTGCATTAGTAATCCAGACACTTTTCGCAGCATATGTTTCACCATTCTTCATGAACTGGGTCAACAATGAAAACCCGGAAGGCAAACCCATAAAAGGTTCACACCTAGTGCTTGCTCTTGCTTTCATGGCCTTGGTCATTTCCTGCTCACCAATTTATGGATACAGTCCTGTTTTGAGTGCATTTATGGCAGGAACCTTTTTACCAAGGGAGGGAAGAGTCTCAAAATGGGTAGTAGGCAAGATCAATTACTTGTTAACTACCATTTTTTATCCCATTTTTTTCTTTTGGATGGGGTACGAAGCTGTGTTCAAGGATTTTCAACCTGGTCAATTCGGGACATGGGGAAGGTTATTTGTAGTTATTGCTATAGCAACAATTGGAAAAGTTACTGGAACAGTCATCTCTGGAAAGCTGTTGGGGTTTAACTGGCCGGAATCTGTTGCACTTGGGCTTCTTCTCACTACCAAAGGCCATTTTCACATATACTTGGCCATTGCTGCAAAAACAGTTAGTCTCTGACCTCTATTTTTTGTTCCCTCATGTGCTTTCTTTTTTTCCTTCCCCAATTTTCATGTGTTGTGATACTAACTTCCTCATATGCATTTTTTACTTATTAATGGCACGGTTTAAACATAACTGAAGCTTGTGACAGAAAATTATAGTAGATATATAACTTATAACTATACATCAACAACCATTTTCATGCCTATTGGGACCAGCTTCACTGTTTGAACCATCCTGATCTTCTTGCTTTTTGCCCTTCTGATCACATGCAGGCTGGGAAAACGTCTACTTCAACTAGCACTGTGATGGTGATAGCTATCTTTTTCACTGTTGTGCACGCCCCATCAGTCGTGGCTCAAATCATCAAGCGTGCAAGGAAACGGGTACCTACTCATCGAATGTCGCTTCAGTTGCTTGACCCTTCAAGTGAACTCCGCATATTACTATGCCTTAATGGAGCTCAAAATGTGTGTACTACCATTAACTTCATTGAGATATCTAGAGGGACAGCTGACCCTGGTATTTTGGTATATGTAACCGACATGATAGAACTCACAGACGAAATCGCAGCCACACTGGTCAAAGAAGAAGGAGTGGACACCATGACTGTGACTCACACAGGAGTAAAAGAAATGAGAGATCAAGTCACAACTGCAGTTCAAGCCTATGTAGGGGAGAGCGGAGAAGGTATCACACTCAGACGATTGCTGGCACTCTCGACTTTCAATGGCTTGCCCCAGGATATTTGCATTTTGGCAGAGGACTCAATGGTAGCCATCATCATATTGCCATTTCACAAGGTCCAACGCGAAGATGGAACCTTGGATAACGGTCATTCTGGTTTCAGATATGTGAATCGTAAGGTAATGTATATCAGAAAACTGAATGATCTTTCAATCAGCTACATATTATATCGAGAATTAACAAAATTCATTCCGATAGTTGGTCAGGCATACCAAAATGTATCAACGAAATAGTTAAATACTTCTAGCAACATGATCATATGCTTGGAACAATTATAGATTTAAACTTTGCACTTGGAAGTATATATTTAGACATGTATGATACTATCACTGATGTAATCTCTAATTTACATTAGGGATTTTGGTTTATGTCTTGAAGAATTAGTCACAGAGATAAACATGTAAAAGTTAAGTCTCATATTTCCAACCTTTTAGTTACATAGTATATGCTAAACACAATGCTAATTAGTAAGGTCATATTACATATTGACTATGAATATAAAGGAGGTGATGTCTTAGATATCTGCTTATATTTCCAAGTTCATTCACATTTCTACAGACATATTTGCTATGGCATACTTTCCATTTATCAGTTAATGATAATTATGGTATTAACAGGTCCTCAAGAGTGCTCCGTGCTCTGTGGGAATTCTTGTAGACAGAGGTCTTGGATTGATTGAAAAACTACGAAGAACTTATGATCATTCTGTCAGTGTGGCAGTCATCTTTATTGGTGGTAAAGACGATAGAGAAGCACTTGCCTATGCTGGTCGCGTAGCACGACATTCGGGTGTAAAACTCACAGTCATAAGATTCTTGGTTGATGCTAGCTCAGAGGCAGCAACTAGACCTGGGAATTACACAGTCAGCTCTTCTGAGAAAGAAGAGGAAATGAAGCTTGATGATGAGTGCTTTGCTAGCTTCTATGAGAGACATGTGTCATGTGGGCAAGTTGCTTACATGGAGAAGCATCTTGCCAATTCTGCTGAAACCTATACTACCTTGAGGGCATTGGATGGGCAGTACTCACTCATTATAGTGGGAAGAGGGGAAAGAGTGAATTCGGTTTTGACGTTTGGGATGAATGACTGGCAGCAATGTCCAGAGTTGGGTCCAATTGGGGATGTTCTATCAGGTTCTGATTTCTCAGCCATAACTTCAGTTTTGATCATCCAAGAAAACAGTCTAAAAGGACAATTAGATGGGCTTGATGATGACTTTTCTATCATGTAAATGTATCAAACATAGCAAAAGATAGCTTAGAGTTTTAGATACCAATTGTAGCAAGGAACCAAATGGTCTGTGAAAATCATAGTTTGTAGAAATTTAGGAGCCATTTGAAAAAGAAAAGAAAATGGCAAGAAAAAGAGGTTAGAAATTACAGAGGTAGTATAAACTGTAAATCGACAAAGGAGAGGTTGACTATGAATAGAAACTCATTTCTGTCTGGAAGAGTGCTACAACAAGTTGCTTATTTTCTACAATTAAGTTATTTAGACATCAAAAGTAAGAAGTGACTTCAATGGCCCCAAAGGTGCTCATATGCTTGAAAGCATACTGCTTTTGTAATAGTATGTTGTGAGCTATAGTTGAAAACTTCCAGTCAGCAAGCATGATATCATATTTCAGGTCTCATCAGGTGCAAGGCAAAATATCATTTAGTCCACATATTGAAACTAATATTTGGGTAGAGAGAGAACCAATAGGTTTAATAGACACTTAGCCCAAGCAATGTGGGACTATTTCTCTAACACACATGCTGCCAAACTTACCTTGAACGGAATGAGGGGACAACTGTTTATACAACACTTATCACGTGAAAATATATCCCATTACTCCAAGGTATATAAGTTTTTTTTCCCTCGTAACCATATATAATGCTCACTGTCATACATACATATTAAAAAGGAATAGTCATTTTTGGTCAGACATCTACTCCACTTTAAAATCCATCAAAATCCACAATTTTTTTGTATTTCCTTCAAACTCAATTTTTTTTTAAATACACCTAGACTTTTGTGGAATTTTAAGTCATGATTGAATATATCTAGACTTTTATGACTCCTTTGATATCCTGATCAAATACCCATGGACTTTTAAAATCCTTTCAAATCCATTAGAGTTCCCAATTGAATACACTCCCACACTTATTTTGCTGGCATGAAAGTAGAATGGGTGAGATTCAGTTCTCATATTTAGGATGCACGGTCTTGGAAATGTACTACCTTTACATGGAATGTGGTATCCATGAAATCCAATGAGCCACCTTGGGTTTTGTCATTCCTCTAATAGCATGTTTACTTATGATGGGAAAAGTAATGAATTGTGGAAGTTAGAATTTATGAGATAGAAGAACTGGATATGAGATCAACTACCAACCTAATTAATGGCTTTTCAGGTTTTGGATTATGGATTATGCTGTAGAATCTACATAATTTATTTATTTATATTCATCATGTGTTAAAATGCATGAGAAAAAGAAATCCAAAGAATTCTAATACCCATTCCAGGTATGCCATTAGAACCTTCTATGACAAAATTCTTCTTCTTTAACTTAAAATTCATTTCTAAATAGGAAGTACAAATTATTTTAAATATTTTGTGAATAATGATTGGAAAATAGAACTAAGTTTGATTTCCACATTTGGATAAAGTGATTCCAAATTTATGAATTTAGATGATATTATAAGGTTAAATCATAAGATTATACTATCCATATGTATACCAGGATTCGAATGAGAAGGAAATGAATTTCAAAAGACTCATTCCGTATAATCATTTTAAACCAATTCCAAATATATTGCATTTAGTTATTTCAAATACACTGAATCTAATGTTTTCTAGTAATTTTTTTTAAAATTAATTTTATTTCTAGCAGATTTAGCATTATTGTCAAATCTTCAAATTCATTCTTTCTTTCAAATTCCTCCATCCCAAAGCAGCATGTACTGTACATATCAAACATTGAAGTAGTAATAGATTATTTCATGATTACCATTTTCATTGAAAAGAAAAGAAAACTTTATTTTTTGGTATATAAAAAAAAAAAGAAAAAAAAAAAGGGGACTTATTCATTGTTCTCTTCTTGGAACAGCACCACATAAAGCCCAAAGGCATTTGACACGTACGAGGCCCTCGCCCAATTACCATATAAACCCAAACCTAATAAATAAACTCTAACAAACAAGGCCGCAGAAGAAAAAGCCCTCTTTCTTTCCCGTTCTCTTTCTCTCGCTCGCTCGCTCGCTGACTCGCCTCACAACAATCATCGTCAGCGAATTATCACACAGTCACCCCACTCATCACACCTAATTGTAATTGAAGCTTTTATTTTTATTTATTTTTATTTTGGTTTTTAATTTGGCTTTTATTTTCCAAGTAAAAATTTTGGGAGGGAGGGAGGGCGATCCCTAAACCCAATTTTTTTCAAATCTAAATCTTCTCTCGCAATATGGCATTTCACGTCGCTTGCCCAATTACATGGTACCCTCTCTATCTATTCTCTTCTCTCTCTAAAACCTCTATTTCTTTCTTTTTCTTCTTCCTCTCTTCTCGTTTCTATCTTTCTCGCTTATTTCTTCTTCAAACTTCTCATTGTTTTCTCTCTGTCTCTGTTTGTTTTGGTTTTTTCTTTGTCCCATTGAAGCCGCCGAATCTGCGACTGTCCGCTAGGGTTTCCTCGCACTCTCGCCACCGACAATGCCAAGACCTTGTTCCTCCAAGACGTGCTTCGAGTCCACGACTTTCTCATCGATCCCACCGGAATTAGGGCTCGCGACGAAGGCAAAACAGTCCAGGTCGCCGTTCCGAGAGTTGCGCCGCCGCCTCCTCCTCCTCAGCCGGTTCTCCCATCGATCGTCGGTGATGTTGCCGTTGTTGTTGATGATGAGTCGGCGGCCGCGGCCTCCGCGCAGGCCAAGAGGGCCGCGCTCCAGCGCAAGGCTGCCGCGGATATGGTCGCCGCGGAGGACTTCGTTCGGCGATTCGAGTCCGGTTATTTGTCGGTGAGGTTCTTGAAATTTACTGCTCGTGATTATTGCAATTTTTTTTTGAAATGCAAGTGTTTTGGAGCTAAATTATAGGATAATCTTGGTATTTATTTTGTATCTGAATCCATGTTATCGGTAGTGTTGATTGTAAAAGAATACTGAATGCTGACAAGTTTTTGGCTAATGCTGCAACAAAGTAACTTTTCCCCGGTTGCTTTCGTGTTTATTTTCAGTTTGCCATGTGGTGGAATGATTTCGGATATTTAATAATTGGGAGTTTCCATAAATTTGGCTTCCATTCATTATGGCATATCATATGTTTGTCTATATTTGTTAAAGAAATGCATCTCATTTTGGATTTTTATTTATAAGGAAGCTTTGAATATCTTTTAATTAATGTACACTGGGTCTATCTTTTAAGTTCAAATTGAATTGGAATGAAGACATTGATATCTTTTGTACTTTTGGAAAAAAATTTGTTAGAAGACAGAAGTGGATTTTTAAGGTCTTATACAAGGCATTTAATGTTTGAAGAACACTAGGACTGGTCGTAAAAGAAATTAAGAGAGAGAAAGCAAACACTTTACAATAGAGCGGATGTTTTTAGGGTCATCCAAAGTGGTTGCAGCACTTTTAGCTGGAAAAAAAAAGCTGTTAAGTAGCTTTTCTATGATAGTGCGCAAAAAGAGTTTACCTTCTTCTGGTATAAATTTCCCTAATGAGTCGAAAGAAGACTTTCTGCTTATGAATGACTGGATACAGCGTACCTTGTAAGGACAGGAGTTGAAAATCCATCATGATATGTTCAACAGCCCATAGCTCCCATTACCTGCCTTTCCTAGTGTATCTACTCAAAAAAGCAATTTGATTGATGGGATTTGGTATGATACTTATGAAATCAACGATATCAATGAGATTGATTTCAAATATTTCTTCTAAGAGTGTATTGAGTTGATCCCATAAGCTGGACCCCCACCCTATAGCATGTTGCTGCAGAAGCAGAACCCCGTCAAAAAAATTTGACTGCTAATTGAGGTCGGGAGCCTTTGTGTTTGCTTGGGACACGTGCTGCCGCTATGAATTTTACAGTTTTGCTTAATGTCAAATCCTTTTGAGGATCAAATTTTTTTTTTTGGGGCATTGATATCTTACTGTTCTTTGTGCCCTGGTATATGTTCTTTCTGTATTTGTTACATTGGAAATACTGGGTTCTTTTTGCTTTTAACAGGATACCTCAAGAGGCGTTGTGCGAGAAGAACAGGCTCAGTCCAATGTCAATGTTATGTGCCGGATATGTTTTTGTGGTGAAAACGAAGGAAGTGAGAGAGCAAGAAGGATGCTTCCATGCAAAACCTGTGGCAAGAAGTACCACAGGAACTGCATAAAAGTCTGGTCTCAACACAGAGGTGAGACTACTGTTCCAATTTTCATTTTTTATTTTTAATGAGGCTACAAATTTCAGGTAATAAAATTGATGGGACTTCTTTGTAGATCTATTTCACTGGAGTTCATGGACGTGCCCCTTGTGCCGAATTTGTGAGGTAATGTGTGACTTGCAGTATTCATCCAATGCTCTGTTTTTCTTGCTCTACAAAATTTTTATGTTTCCATTTTTCAATGCCACCAATCATGTATTTTTGGTATTCTTCTGTTATGTGAGCTATGGTGGTCAAAGTAGTTGTATTTGTATGTGAAATAGAATTAAGAATATGAAAGTTAGATTCATGCCCTTATCATTTAATACAAACACTAATCTTTACAACATCTTATGCTGATATGGTGTTCCTACAATAGAGTCATCACTTTTTAGCAGTAAAGTGAACATTAGCATGCTTAGTTTTGCTTTTAATCCGTGTAGTATAATCTTACACATGTACAACTCTTGTTTCTTCAGGTATGCCGAAGAACAGGAGATCCAAACAAGCTTATGTTCTGCAAGAGGTGTGATGGTGCTTACCATTGTTACTGTCAGCATCCTTCACACAAGGTGGGGTGTTCACTGATATTCCTGAGTATATATATCGGCTAGGAAATATGCTTATATTTATTGATTCATGATGCAGAATGTTTCTCCTGGACCTTATGTGTGCCCAAAACATACACAGTGTCACAGCTGTGGGTCAAAAGTCCCAGGAAATGGCTTAAGTGTAAGGTATTAGTTCTTAATGTTTTACACTGAGTTTATCTTCTGTCTAGGGACATGTTAAGATGATGATTGCTATTTTTCTTCCCTGGTTTGTGAAACTTTGTAGTATCTTAATTCTTTTGGTTGAGCACCCTTCTATAACTTAGATTGTTCTTCCAATAATCAGGACTGCCGGCACCATGCCCATTTGTGGGATACCATCTCTTTAAACCCTTTTATGCTTGTGTATAGAGTTTGACACTTACACCATTTATGCAAATGGTGTTTTTCTTTTGGTGTAGTTTTAATACCACTGCCAGGCAGTGGTTTGGAACCTATGGCTGGAACGTAACAGTAGAATTTTTGAGGATTATAAGGGAGTGGGAGTGGCAGAGATATGGGATAGAGTGAAGTTTTGGGCTGCCCTTTGGGCATCAACTTCCCTTGCCTTTAAGGATGTACCCTATCCTACAATTATGCGCAATCTGCTGGCCATAGTATCTTAAGGGTTTGTTTTATGTTTGGTTGGTTAGTTATGTGTTGAGTGGCCTTGTGTCTGTTTCGCCGGCTAGTGTTTTTCTTTTTATCTGCGTTCTAAATGCCCTTGTTTTGATCCTTACAATTTGAATAAAAATGTTTCTATTCAAAAAAAAAAATACCTCAATGAAATCCATTTAAATTTAAATTTAAGTGTGTCTTTTGCAATGAGTTTTGGTTGTGTAAGATGCTTTGATTGCACTTTTAAGTGATCTAATTTGTTTTTGCTTTTTTGTATGTTTGTGTACTTCAATGTTTTCCTTCCCCATTTAAGTATTTTCCCTAAATTGGTCATTCAAATTCAAAGCCAGCAAGTAAACTTCCGTTAGGATATATTTCCTTTTCCTCAATTCTTTTCTTATTGTATAGAAAGTCAATTTTTTTACATTTTTATTTTTTTACAACCTTATAATTTAATTTAGCTTGAATTGGTGGACTCACTATTTGCTTGTTAAATTGACAGGTGGTTTCTGGGATATACTTGCTGTGATGCGTGTGGAAGATTATTTGCAAAGGGGAATTATTGTCCGGTCTGCTTGAAGGTATTGATTAATTTATTAAGGACACAGATAATTTTTTTTTTAATTAACTTGCACTATTTTCATTACATATGAGTCATCCGTTTCATTTTTTATTAATAGGGAACCATAATGGCATATACCAATGTAATTTCAAATGGTGGATTATATTTGATGTTTAATTCAATATGTTATACTGTTTGCTCTCTCTCTCTCTCTCTCTCTCTCTCTCTCTCTCTCAGCAAAAATAATCCTGATATGCATATAGTATATAGTCATCAGACATGTTCTTATAAAAAAAATATAGTTGTCTGACATGCACACACAAATAAGGGAGGAGGTGGGGAGAGAGAAAATTCTTGACGTTTCTGTTTATCCTATTTTGTAGGTTTATAGAGATTCAGAATCAACACCGATGGTTTGCTGTGATATTTGCCAGCGCTGGGTGCATTGCCAATGTGATGGAATCAGGTTCATTACTTTTATAGACCCATAATATTTCTGCTGAATTATCCTGCCTTTACATTTCCTTGTCCCAAAGAATAATTTTTGTAATAAAAGAGGGTGGTTTTTACCATTTAACTTTGGGTCCCAATGTGAGCGTTTATATAATGAAACGTTTCCCAAATAGAACTTGTCATTTGGAGAAGAGTAATTCCGTCACTCCCTTAATCTCTCAAATGTGTTTAATTAGCCATTATGGTCTGGCCAGCAGACCAATCAATCTAATAAACCTCCCTGCATGCATACAGAACTTTCCTAGTAAGCCTCCCTTCCAGTATAGTGATTCATTATAAATAATGCAACCCTATCTTTTGACTTCAAAATTGGTGAATAATACGTGCTTATTTCTGAAAGGGATTATTTATTTGTTCAGTGACGAGAGATATCAGCAGTATCAGTTAGATGGAAATCTCCAGTACAAATGTGCCACGTGCCGTGGAGAGTGCTACCAGGTTTGCAAAGATAAATAGAAATCTGTGTCTTCCTTTCCTTTTGCTCTAAGTTAATTAGTTCGTGGTTGTCTTGATTTCTAATTTGATTATTTCCTATTTTGAAATTTCTTTTCCAGGTCAAGAATAATGAGGATGCTGTGAAAGAGCTTTGGAGGAGAAAAGACGCCGCTGATAAAGATTTAATTTATAGTTTGAGGGCTGCCGCTGGGCTGCCAACTCAAGAAGAAATATTTTCTATTTCACCCTATTCTGAGGATGAAGAAAATGGCCCTCAAATATTAAAGAATGAACTTGGGCGTCAATTAAAATTATCTGTCAAAGGGTTGGTTGATAAGTCACCAAAAAAGACCAAGGACAGCGGAAAGAAATCTTTAAATAAAGTGTCTGCTAAGAAAAAGGAACAGCAGGATTTCTTAATTGGTACAACCGAAGTGAACCAGAGTTTTGGTGGACATGATGATTCACAGTCATTTGGATCTAGCTTGGGCTATGACAAGAATGATGAGATGCAGTCCTACAAAAATGCAGAACCAGACGTATATTTTTCACCCGTCACTGGAATGGGCCACACCAAAGAGATTTGTTCTGTCAACGAGCCAGGTGTTTTGAAGCACAAGTTTGTTGATGAAGTGATGGTGAGTGATGAAGATCGGAGTTCCAAGGCCGTTCGTATCAAGGGTAAGTCTCATGGTCTTGATAGCGGAGAGGATACTGCAAAGCATGCTGGAAAGTCAAAGCCTGTGAAAGGGAAGAAGTTAGTTATAAATTTTGGTGCACGGAAGATAAATATAACTAAGTCTCCAAGGTCTGATGTTTCAACTGGTCAAAGAGAACAAGATGTGGTGACCTCGAATGGTATGTCATTTATGTGATGTGTTCTACTTTGCTATTCTTATTTTTATCATTATCATCAGAAAGATTTAAAAAAAAAAGAGTTTAGTTTATTGAAGTGGATGAATAAGTTTTTCACTTATAAATGTGTTGAGAAAGTTTCAGAAAATTGTAGGTTTACATACAACTAACTTTTTTCAGACATACATAGCTTAATATGATGTGTGATTGTAGGCTTATATTTATGGTACAATGTTTGAGGAATATGCAACATTGCTGCGTTTTGCAACTTTGTTGCTTGAGCTTGAGAGGAATAGCTATGAGTGTTCCCTAAGTCACATTTAATTAGCATTTATTTGTCAGTAAGTTGTCTCATCTGCACCCTGTTGGACCCTCACTATCTCTCATTCAGTGTTCGAAAAGGTCGAGTGGGTTGTTTGTGTTTTTTATACCCACACACTGAGAAAGGGGTAGGGGTGTAAGGTATACATGTCACCTTGCCGGTATCTTGGCGATGTCTCAATGAAATGGTGGAAATTTGGGGTGTAAACCCTCATTTCCTTGATGTACTTTGAAAGTCCACTGGGATTTTGTTGGAGCTGTTGGAAGGTCCCAACAAACATTATTCTCTTCCATTAACTGCAATACTTTTAGAGTAGAGAGAGCATCACTTATATTTTGAGGGCCTTATGGTGGGTATAGCCAAAAAACTTAAATGAACTAATAAAAATAGAAAATTCTCCAAGAATGAAGAAGAAGAAACAAACAAGTTAATGAAAAAATTGATAAATAGTTTCTCTTCATACCTAGTGTTAGGCTCATAGCTTTCATGCTATTTTGTAAGCTTTTAACACTCTGCTCTCTCTCTCTCTCTCTCTCTCTCTCTCTCTCTCTCTATATGTATTGTATATATACACACGCATATATGACCTCAGTTCCTATTCATGGGCAGGCAGTGAAGATGTGAGCCAGCAGAAGGCAAGTCGTATGGTGGATAGACATGATGGTTCTGCTAATATCGGTGATGCTAAAGGTACTAGGAGTGCAATCCATTATTATACTGGAAAAGTTTGATCCTTCCCATTGATTAGTAATTTGGTTAAAATTGATGTTTTCTCACGTTATGCAACTGAAATTTTCATGATGTTCTGTGTGTAGACAGAAGCGATTATTCTGGCCATTTGAAAGGTTCAAAGGTTGCTGGAAGAGAAGGAAATTTTATAAAGTTGGGAAAAGTTAGGTCAGGAGCTTCTGATTCTATCCCTAAAGTTGCTAGAGGAGATAAGGTTGATGGATACGAAGACGTTCCTCCAGAGCCGGTACATGGTTCGTCTGGAAAAAGCATTGAAGGGGGCACGACTGCAGTTGTGCCTGTAGGTGAAGTCCCGACTATGAGAAATGAGAGGGTATACTCCCGCAAGCAATCACAAAGCAGGTCTAATATACGTAGTGAAAGCAATGATGATCCTGCTCAGACACCTGTTTCACATTCGCCGGCCAAGGATACAAAACCTTTATTGAAGTTTAAGCTTAAGAAACCTAATCTCGAAAATCAGAGTTCTTCCTACCAGGAGGAAGAAAAAAGTTACGTTAAGGGCCAACGGTCAAAAAGAAAGAGACCGTCACCTTTTATGGAGAAAACGTCATTTAGTGAGAATGATGATAAGACACAATCAGTTCAAGATAATCTAATGGATGAGATCATGGATGCTAATTGGATATTGAAAAAGTTGGGCAGAGATGCAATTGGAAAGCGAGTTGAAGTTCAGCAGCTATCTGACAATTCATGGTGGGTTTGTTGGTTTATATATATTGCATCTCTTATATGGCAAAATTGATTGTTTAGATAAAGTGCGTCACTTGATCCATTGTGTGCAAGTTTTACTCATTAAATTTTTAAGTAGAATTCATGATGCTGTTGTATATGCTGTTCTATTCTTGAAAGAGGATGTGGTCACTTAGAAGGATGATGATTAGTCATGATTTTTTTACAATATCTTGCCTTGTATTTGCAAGAAACCAAAAGTTGCTTACAATATAAGCTAACATATGAAAGGTGTTTGGAGTTGTGATGTCAACAATTTGTTCATGAAGATGAATGTCGTTCATATCTCTGTTAGATGCTTCTTTCTCATGGATATGTGGCTGTCGATGGTGCTAAGTTACTTTAGTAGGAGCATTTTCCTGCATCCTTTATGTGTTAAGGGTTTAGGTGCATTCATTTGGTGCTGATTTATTTATTTTCCCACCTGTTTTATCCAGGCACAAGGGAGTGGTTACTGACATAATTGACGGCACATCAACGCTATCTGTTACTCAGGATGATGGCAAAGTCAAATCTCTGGAACTTGGGAAGCAAGGGGTTCGTTTTGTATCTCAAAAGCAGAAGAGGTCGAGAACATGAAGTCTGTCCCATTAAGATGGAAAGAAAATTCTGTGTTTCCAAAGGCCTGAAAACATATGTTGTAGCATTTCTGGTGGCTGGTATTTATGCTCATTCGTTTCACTTCACTCTTTCGAGAGTTGTATGTGGGGCTTTTCAGTCTTCCTTGAAGAATTTGCTCTGGTCGACTAGGGTAGTTCCAAGGTAGGCAGGCAAGCAAAGCTTTTTCTTTCGACAGCTGCCTCATTCTCTGAATGTATGTAGATAGATAGGTTTTTGTTTTTGCGTACTCAGAATTGATAATTTAGAATTTGCTGTAACAGGATAGGAATGAACAGCGTGAAATTATTGGGTGCTGTTTTTATTCAGGCTGGCTAGACGCAGTTTCCGAGTCTTTACAAATTAATGGAATTGAATATGTTGAAGTTATGTTACCATATATAATCTCTCATCTTCTATCGGAAAAGGCAAATAAAAAATTAAATAAAAGAACTATTTTTGATAACTGGGAAAAAAAACTAATTTTATTAATAATTTTTGAATAAACAATATTGAGGCATGCAGTATGCCTGGAACTTAATCAAAGTGGCATGAAGGCGGACGGATTTTCAATAATTCCAGCAGCAAGTTCGCATTGTTGAAGAGAAAGATGAAGCCATTTTCACAACCCTTGATGATATCACCCTTTCGTAAAATGCCAGAGAGAAAAAAATGGTTTGGTGTTGTTTGTTATGAATTGTTGTTAACTAAAATTTAGATTCAAGTCCCTCATTTTAGATCATTCCATCCAGACGGAGTATTGGAATTGAGCATCTCAAAAAGGCTCCCAAGAGAAGCTCCCTAGCTAGAATAGAGAATGCATAAGCAAAAATCAAGCTTCAGCAGACACCGCATCCTGCACGTGGAGAGTGAAAGTGATGAATAAAGGTTTCATACCTATATTTTTATACTTTTACAAGCACGATTAAGTGTTTAATCTAATTGCTAACAGGGTCTAGCCTAGTGAAAAAGGGCATTGACTTGCAGATCTGAGGTCTTAAGTTCGAATTCCCATGACAGTGAGCTTTTAATTGTAGTTGGATGACCGGTCGGCTCCCATCTAGTGAGCAGTAAGTTTTTGCGCTAATTTATTTACATTTAACATATATATTGGGCTTGGAAAACAAATGTAAAGAAAATCTACTAAATTTAAGCCTTCTCGCCCCAACAAAACAACTACTCATCAATACTTGTCATAATTTCATTCCAATATGAATACAGTTTTGGAGTGGGGGGACTAATTTGTTTCTAGGTTTCTAAAGTTCCCGGAAATTGATATTTCCCTAAACATCAGTTTCAATATTTTCATCCCTTGACCATTATACAACAAGAAATATTATTATAAGTTCATTAAATTACATTACAGACAACGACAACTCTCCAGAGCTTATAAAAATACAATACGGCCGGCTGCACACTCATGCATATGCAAGAAATATTATTAAACATGTAATCAGCAGGTGTCTTCGTCGTAATTTCTTGTTAAGTTCGAAACAATTCATGAGCGAATGCGCCTGATAGCGTTCTTCGTAGTTGCCAACGTTAACGACAAGTTTTCACATATTATGTAGGCATGTAAGGGCAAAAGATACGTAAGTGTACAGTAAATTACATTGCATATTTAAATGACATTTAAAGTAATATGTATTATCCCAAACAACAAAAAGTAATATATATTAATATATGCAGACGCATATTCTTCTAACACCTGCAACCTAAATAATATTATTGATTTTATAATAACTAGCCTCTCGGCAGTTTGCACACGCTTCCGTGCTTGTAAGAGGCTTTTTTTTAAAAAAAATTTTTAAAAATTATTTTAGAATTAAAAAAGATAATGGGTATAGTTGTGTTCCATAAAAATAGGATTCATTATCTGATTTTTCTTTTAATTTTAATTTTTTTAAAATATAAAAAGGTGTGAATTTATCATATTATCCTCATTTAATTAATAATTTCAATTCTTAATGTTTGCATTAACCCAGGGCATTTTATGATATTTTGAATGTTTTACTATTCTCTGCATTTTGCTTTATATATAGATTTAAATTAAAAAAAAAACAATATAACCCTTTGACAAGAGAGGCAGGCAATGTTTCATTTTCTTCATGTTGAAAAAGTGCACCCTCTAATTAATTTATAATATAAATTTTATTTTAAATACTAAACTCATAGTGAATTTCTACTATGATGGCCGTGAACTTGGAAAATCATTTCCGCGAACCAAACGGAGATTTAATGTGCAATGGGGCAGGACCCAGTTTGGAGAACTCTGTATGATTGACTTGTGTGATATTGAAATATGATAATGATCACCTGATATTACATGTTTATGTATATTATATGTATAGTGTTGGTTATATTTGTATTATTTACATCAAGTAGCAGTTATATAAAGTGTAAAACTTACTCGTGGAGTCGTGGGCGGCAAAACAAATTGTATTGCATTGAATACTGGAAGGTCTATAATTGACTTTTAAATATTAGGACTTTTTAGATCTAGGTCCTAAATGATTAGTTGTTATTAGGCCAAGTTTTTGTCGTTTTGGTTTTAGATATAGGTCCTTTGACTTTTATTACTTTTTTTGTTTGTATCGATTTAACCCTTTTAGGTAACAAGGAAATACATTGAAAATCCAATTCAATGCATTATTTCATTGTAATTGAATTTTAAAATTTAAAATTTGAATTATTTCCTTGTGAATATTTACCTAATATATGGATAAAGTATAATTTAATCAATTAAAGTAAAGACCCACATATTATACTAATCGATGAGACAAGCACCCACATAAAATTACGTACCCATCCATCAGGTAAACACCCAAATATTGAAAACACAATATATTATACTTATCAAGTTGATTAGTGGTGTTTAAGCATAGCAACAAATAAAAAATTTGAGAAAAATATGGTTGGTGGTTTACGCGTACTTTCATTTCCTTTTATTTGTTTCTGAGGGTCCTTTTTTTTTCTATCGAAGACAAACCTCAGCAGGACAACAGCACTGTACAGTCACGGATCGCTCTCTCCTCTTTCCTTTTGCTGGTCATGTAGTGCAGGAGGTCGATTGTCGGAAACGACACATTTCCAGGTATGTGTTACTCTGCAATCATCATCACAGGAGCTAGCCTTTCAGTTAGCTGGTATTTCCTCTGTCATTATCAATCATGTTTTCTTCTGAAAAATGTAACCCCACAATAGGAGAATCCTCATAGTTGCATACATATGTTTTTTCACTCGTTTTACTGGGTGTTTATCTCAAAAGTTGATACAATATATCTAGAGTCCCCTTCTATATGGAGGAAATATTTTCGTGTTATCTTCTAGGGTCACTCTCCATTATTTTTAATGATCTGCACCATTTATTTTCAAGTTTTCGTTCATAAATCGTCATTGAAAAACAGTAGACAAATCACAAATCATTAAGACATTTAGTTATGATGTAATAAATATACGAAAATGTCTTCTTTTTTTTTTTTTTTTTTTTTTGAGGTCCTTTCTTATTGAAAGGGGCGATAACATATTAAACTCACACACACAACACAGATGCTTTGCCTGAAGGAGTAAATACTCCAAACCACTACACTAGTGGGTCCTTTGCACGAAAATATCTTTTTTAAGAAACACTAAAATGAGTACCTTCTATTGGGAGCCTCTCAATATCATTCAAGATTTTTTGTAACAGATACTTTTGTAGTTCCTTATTATCTTTAATCCATCGTTTTTTTTATAATCGACAG
Source organism: Prunus persica (assembly GCF_000346465.2). NCBI lineage: Eukaryota > Viridiplantae > Streptophyta > Magnoliopsida > Rosales > Rosaceae > Prunus > Prunus persica. Next base: position 1,555,738 of record NC_034010.1, on the reverse strand, counting down.
ATGATAAGATAAATAGAGGGAGGGGCTTCTGGTGTTTTATTTGCTTTTGTTGATGCTGGTTGTGCTGTTGCTTGTTTTGGTTGGTTTCCTTTTTTTATTTGTTATTTGTTTTTGTTGGATGGTTGGCTGGAATGCAATGATTTTAGCCCTAGAAAAAATGAAATAATACAAAGGAAAAGGTACCGACATAAGCGACGAAGGTGATGGGGTGGCAGCTGTCGAGTCGGTGGGTATTCTTTCTCAATTTTATTTTGTTTTGTTTCTAATGGGAGGTAAAATTACGGCATTCTGGGAAACAAAATTGAGTAGGTGGTTTCAGGTGATTGGAAACCGTTTATACATATAAATGTATCTCTCCCTTGACTGCATAGAGCAAACCAGTCGCCTTCTCCATAAAACAACCACAATAGAATAGAACCCAAAATACCTAAGAATCCTTGGTGGTGATAATATGTAAATTATTGTGTATTCAATTTTAGGTATTGGAAAAATTCAAAACCTTATAATAAGTCAAAGATCAATTGGCATTGAATTCCACAAAACTCTTTTGACAAATAAATCACAAAAAATAGGAGGTATTTTGAATTTCCCACAAAATCTGACCAATCAAGTTTTGAAATTTGTTTAGGGATTTAACCCACAACAAAATACATGTGATGGACCGAAAGAAAGTAAGGAAATTGAGTACAGTTTCGAAAAAGAAAAAAACCCTTAAGGGCTTGTTTGGTATTCAACTTGAATTCAACTTTTTAAACTCAAAAACAGAATTTGAGTCCAAAACAAAAAAACATGTTTCTTAGCCTTATTTTTAAAAACTCAATCTCAAGAGCAACTAAAAAACACCCCAATTATTAAAAACAAAAAAAATAATATATTTTTTCATATATATATATATATATATATATTTTTCTAACCCACAAGTTCCTAAATTTTTAATATTTGAAAATAGTTTTCAAGTTACATACCAAACAAGTTTTTGAATCTTAAAAATAGATTTAAGAACTCCTTATTTAAAAAAAAAAATCAAAATTTTTGAGTTCCCTATTTGAATTGGATACCAAATATCCTCTAATTTTCTGTAGTCTAAATTTACTATACGATAATTTAAACTACTCTAAAAAAGATGAATCATACAAAGAAATGCCTGCCCTACAAAGAAAAACCTTATAAGAAGCGATTAGATACATCATATTTTCTAATCATATTAGCTAACTACGTTACCTAATCCTCCTGATAGTCCTTAAATATTGGGGTATTAGTTTCAATTCATTGTTCCTATCAACACGAGTCTTGTCTTTTAATAGGTAGGTGTGACGTGTACCCTAAGTTAACCATATTTTATATGAACATGACGTGCTCTTACACATAAGCAGCCAAATAAAATAGACAGGAATTAGTATATCTTGGAAGAGTGGTTATCATGAAAGGAGTAATTACTATATTATAATTAGAAAAGTAGCATTATCCTATGAGGTCCATCAAGTTTCTTTTCTTCTTCTAAGAATATATTTGTTTTGAATCCTTTACGGAATTTAATATTTTTTTATTATGGGAATTTATTGTTTTGCAAGAAAATAACATTATTGCACTGATATTCTTGGCACTCAAGGTGAATAAAAACATTAGTGTTAATAGCACAATGGACATGAATAACAGTGATTGTTAGCTATTAGACACCTAAAATATTTAAGCCATTTCATTCTGTGTCACGAATGTATTTTCTTGTAATATAACTTGAGAAATACAAAGGGCGTATAGTTACTGATCCTGACTCGTGTACTAATGCACCATATTGCTTAAAAAGTTGTACATAAATGGTTTAGATTCAAAGTGTAATATCATAAACATCGTATGTGTTGTCACGTTCACACAAAACTTAATGTGAACAGTGATATAAATTGGTAGTCTGAAAACGAAGTATTTCCTTAGGTGTAAGACTTTCTTTCCTTTCTGTCCAAGCAAAATTTAAATAAAAATTATTAAGAGCTCTTAGAAGGCTCCATCAATATCTATAAATAAATGAAATATATATACAATTTGAACTCAGCAACATCTCGGTTGAACTGTAGCTCCAATTAAGTTCAAACTCTTACAAAACTAACTTGTTTCTTGAATGGCGTGTATAGTATCCGACGAAATGGTGGCAGAAGATTTCAGCTCAACACCTTGCCCTCTATCAAAGGAATCACATCATGAAAAAGTTTTATTACAAACAGGCGATGCACATGGAGTCTGTGATGAAGATTTTACCTCGCCCGCTTGGCAGCTGGTGTCAGCTTCTTTTAAAACACCATCTCTTGATGCACTGGAAGATTCACGTAAGATCTCTCTCTTTAAAAACTATTACGAGGAATTAAAATGATCGTTGCTTGCAGTGTTGTACAACCATTTTGCATCTTAATACGAGTGTTTAGTGTTCTATTCTGTTCATAGAATTTTGCACAGAAATAAGTAATCAGGCTACAGCAAAAGAACACATTAATTAAATTTTGTTATCATCTCTGTTTATTAGTTTACGTTCAACTACAACCAACTAGTGAAAGTGTTTTTGTGTTACATATTATATAACCATGTGTTTCAAATCTTTACAGCCGAAGCAAAACAAAAATACTTCAAAAAATGCGTGCCCCTATACACGGCTGCAGTAAATGGTCACTGGGAAGCGGCTAATAGAATCATGAATGAAGATGACACTCTTTTACATGCATCTATCACGAAAGGATGGCAGACTGTTCTTCATGTTGCCGCAGGAGCAAAACATGTTCACTTTGTGAAAGAGTTGCTGAAATTGTTGGACGAACACGACCTAGAATTACAAGATCAAAAGGGCAATACAGCCTTTTATCATGCTGTTGCAGCTGGAACCATACCAGTGGCTAAGATTTTGATGCAAAAGAATCCAAGGCTGCTAGAAATTCGGGGAGGTCAAGGATTGTCACCACTCTATTATGCTGCTTTGTTTGGACATGACAAGATGGCTTCGTATCTCTACCCTAAACTCATAGAACTTGTTAATGAGGAGGAAAGAGCTGGGATATTTTTCAGCTGCATTAACAACGGTTTATATGGTAAGCATGTTAACATGTCTATAAACAATTGATTTCGTTATCGATGACAATTTACTATGTCTGACCCCTCATTGGGTACATGGCCTTAAGATATGTAGGCCAAATACATGCAATCATCGGCAAACTACCATGCAGACAAGAAAAACATTCTTTTGAGGCCATTCAGAGAATTCCCGACGGAATTTCAAAATGTGGTGGCCGAAAGTTTCTTCAGCTTTTGGAATATATTAAGTAAACTGTGTACGGATAATTAAGAATCTTCATTTCCAATTAACAGTGTTATTGTTTTTTTTTTCACTATGCAGAACTAGCATTGAAAATGCTTAAAGAATATCCGGCGCTTGCAGTGGTTCGCAACGCGAATAGTGAGACAGCATTGCATTTGTTGGCTCAGAAGCCTTCAGCATTCTCCATCAAAACTTCAAGAATATTGAAAAACTTCCTTTATTCTTGTAATTCTCTCACTCATTGCACCTCTTTACTACTCTTAGCATGACTTTAATCAATAAGGGTGATAGCCCGAGTTTTGTCTTATCATGTTGATCTCATACCATTTCAAATTCATGTAGAACACTACTAAACTCTAACATGTTTAATTAGTGATGCTAGGGGAATTACGCTAACCTAATTGAATTTATCATGTTGACTAGCATATGTATTTTGGTCGACCAGAAACTTAGGGCTAATCCTTGTTTCGAAACCAAACCTATCAGTCATGCTCATCCTTCTAATTGCGAGCAAAACCACAAGAACATTTATTCAATAACAAAGTCATATTCTCTTCGTATGGTTTCTGGTTTTTCCTAACAGCCTTCCATTATATAGTTGAATGAGTCTCTGACAAAATAGAGTTATTCGTGTTTCACGTTATCACAACCTTTTTGTTATTCATGTTTGAAACATTAAGGTTATAGCATCAATATTCCTAGGTTGTACGTATAAGTTGTTTAGATATATATATTGTGATGCAAGTTTGAAAGTTGACAAACCCCATAATTGAAGGGAAAACAGTAGAGAAATTGACCATACCTACGTTCATACTCAAACCAAAAATCTAATTTGCTTTCGACTTGTTCCAGGTACAAACAAGAGAAACTTGACAACAACGCCCTGCTATCAATTACTGAAATGTCTTTGGGAAAAGGTTTTATGGCAAAATGACTCGACTCTTATCGACGTTATAAGAAGGCCTTCAAATGTACTATTTATCGCAACAAAGCTGGGAAACTTTAAGTTCGTGGCTGAGCTTATTGGCTCTTATCCTGATTTGATATGGGAAACTGATGAAAGCAATCAGAGTTTATTCCACATCGCAGTCGCATACCATCAGGCAAGCATATTCAGTCAGGTACAAAAGCTGGGTTTAAATAAGAATATCGTGCTCTCGTTTATAGATGATAAGAACAACAACATACTGCATTTAGCGGCGAAGTTAGCTCCACCAAATCAATTGAATACCGGGACAAGATCTACCATTCAAATGAAACGAGACTTATCATGGTTTAAGGTAACCCATCTCTCCCTCCCTTTTAAAACAATAACGTAGGAGAATTTTTAATTATTTTTTATAGGCTTCTTAGATCTAGATCCAAAACGATTAGCTGTCATTGGGTTTAGTCCTCGCATTTTTGGATTTATATGTAGGTCCTTTGACATTTTTTACTTTTTTTTGTTGTGCTGATTTTACCCTTTGAGGTAAATAAGGAAAACACATTGAAAATCTAAATTTAATGCATTATTTCCTTATAATTGAATTCCAAAATTTAAATTTTGAATTATTTCCTCGATAATATTCCTAATATATGGATATAATACAATATAATCAATAAAAAGTAAAGACCCACATATTATACCAATCGATCAGACAAGCACTCACATTAAATTATGTACATGACATACAGGTAAATAGTGTTATTATTAGCAATGAAAAATACTTAGTGATAAATCGTGTTACCTATAAGTTAGGAACATAAATTAGAAGACTACCTATAAGTCAGATACAAAAATAGACAAAATAAAATTGTATGTTACCTATAAAAAAAGGTAAATAAAATACTATTACATGTTGTAAAAAATATGAAAAAACATATATATACCTATGCAATAGGCAATAGGCAATAGGCAATATGACATAAATGATTATTACTCGATTCAAGTCATCATGGGCAACATTGGAACAAAAAATAATTTTTAAAATAAAATAATAAAAAGATTACATCATAAAATATTTAAAAATGAATGTAATTCTATGTGGCACAAAAGTCAAAGGACTTGGATCAAAGTAACTAAATCCGAGAATTAAACCCAACTCCTCAATAGGAATTAGGATCTATATCAACTTTTCTATTTTTTATATTACAGGATGTATGTATGTGTTTGTTTATTTATATATGTATGTGTTTGTTTATGTATGTATGTATGTCTATGTATGTTTGTAAATATATATATATATATATTTTCTTATCCGGATATGTCCGCATGTTATTATGGTGCGGATGCTAGTAGGCACGAAAGCAGAAAAAGGGTAATACAAAATACATGACGTCCGCACGATAATAACGCCCGGATGTCCGCATATCACAATTTCTGTATATATATATATTCGCTTATTTGGACACATATGTTAAAGTTTATTCCGGATGAAAAAGATGGTCGACTAGTACAAAGACAGGTTCCTCCCTTAAATTTTAGCTTGTAACTCTTGAGTTTTTGGTTGAATGATACATAAGAGATAGAATCTAAGTGAGTAAGGCGCATGTGTAAATGCTCATAACTACTTGAGTTACAAGTTCGTTACAATCTTTTTTATTTGTGAGATAAAAACATTGATATTTATATATTGTAAACAAATAAGTTGTTAGGTTAGTTTTTCATATTTGCTAGTTCCACATGTAATGACTCATATTATTGATCACCAGGAAGTGAAAAAGTTCGTTCCACCATCCTACCAAGAGATGAAAAACTCAGAAGGCAAAACACCAAAGGATATATTTATCGAAGAACATAAAATGTTTATCGGGAAAAGGAGTGTGGTTTCCATCCCAATGCATAAAGCAAGTGCAATGGAGGCTTTAAATCAAGCTCAACCACCACCGGGCTCCAATATTTACAACCCTAAGCTGCAAAAAAATATAGACATGTTTTGCGAACGGGGTCTAGCTCAATGAAAAATAGTCTTGATTTGCAGATTAAAGGTCTCAAGTTCGAATCTTCATGGTACTTTGATAGTATGTGTGTGTGTGAAATCTCATTCCCTCTTGTAGTTTAAACTATCATTTGTGGTTGTAGCCCATTTAACCCAAACAGGTTCCACGTGAAGCAAAGACATCTTCCATTCACTCGTGGAGAATGCGTGGCTGGGGAGGTACTTGCCAACATTTGCAATAGTGTGAGACTAGCTACGCAATAAATGCTATTATTATTATTTTTTATTTTAAGGTTAATTACAGTTTAATACCCTGTGGTTACATCCTTAAGACATGTTAGTCTTTACCGTCTTAATTTTTACAATAACACCCAATTTTTTAAATTTGTTACAATGTGTTTCCACCATTAAGGTTTCCATCAGATCTCTCCGTTAGTTGTTTATGTGGCACTATGAGTCCCATATTAAAATATTAAAAACAAAAAAGGGATAAATAAACTCCCTCTCTCTCTCTCTCTCTCTCTCTCTCTCTCTCTATGCTCTCCCTGTATCCCGCAACCATCCAATGCCCCCCTCTCCGATTTTCTTTTCCCCCATTCCCCATGACCATTACCCTCCAACCCCCAATGAACCCAAAACCCCAACCCAACCCCACCACCCCCCCTTCCTCTGCCCCCCGGGGCTTGATTTCTTCTTCCCTCTATCCCGACCCAAACTCCAAGCTCCACCCACCAACCACAACTCGCAAAGAAAGTCGTAGAAGCACTCGGTGTCTTCTTCTTCTTTCCCTCGGGCTTTGCTCATCGTTTACTGGGCATTCCCATTTGGTAATGAAAATGCACAATAAATTTTGCCGATGTCGTTCAGATCTGACCCAGGTGGGCCGAAATAGTGGCAGTTTGATGATGGGTTGGAAAATTGGCCCATTTTTTTGTTGGGTTCAGAGAGAATGGGGTGGGAATTTGATATGATCAGACAAGAAATGAGTGTGGAAGTGTGTGGGTTTTAGGTTGTGAATGAGATCCAATAATAGGCACAAAGAGAAAGAGCGTGGGGACAAAGCTCTATGTTGCTTGGGGTTTTTTGGGTTGGGGCTTGAGCAATATTGTTGTTGTTATTGGTTTTGTTGTGTGTATCAGTGTATAGAGAGAGAGAGAGAGAGTGGTTGGCAAGTTGTGGTTGGTGGGTGGGGACTACAGTATGGGGTCGGGGTAGAGGGAGAAGAAATCGAGAGGGAGGGGGAAGCAGAAGGGGTCTAGGTGGTTGCTGGGTTCGTGGGAGTTGGAGGGTGGTGGTCATTGGGGAATGGGGGAAGAGAAAATCAGAGAGGGAGGGGGGCGTTGGTGGTTGTGGCATAGAAGGAGAGAGAGAGAGAGAGAGAAAGTTTATTTATTTATTTTTTGGTTTTTAATATTTTATTCATATTTTAATTATTTATTTATTTTTAAAATATGAGACCCATTGTGCCACGTAGGCAACTAACAGAGAGACGTGAAGGAAACCCTACTGGTGGAATCACATTGTAACAAATTTAAAAGAACGGGGTATGTTATTGTAAAAATTGAGAAGATATGGACTACTATGTCTTAAGGGTGTAACCACATGGTACTAAAGTGTAATTAACCTTTATTTTTATGTTATTGTTATTTATATCAATGACTATAAAGAATGCTCTTTTGTTTTTGTTTTTGTTTTAAAAAAAGAAAGAAAATTACAACGAGATTATATAAGGATCCCTAAATTCTAGTTATCGTACATGAGTTTCAAGAAAACAGAATGCAGGAAGTTTGTAAACCAAATACAAGTATGAGGGCATCTCCAACAACTTTGGAATTCTAAAGTAGGTGAGCCACATCAAAAAAACTCTCTCCAATAACCTCTTCAACCTCAGTCATCAAAACTGCAACGTCTTTCTCTCTCTTCAGGACTGGTAAGTTGACTTTGGCTCTTAAAATATTTAAATTTACTTTGGAAAAACAAAACTTACCTTGAAAATGTTAAAGCCATGCATTTTGTCTTTTCATATAATAATTACATTTTTCACATTTTTTCATTTTTTTTCAATTTTTTTTCCATGATGTTGCATTAATTGAATTGAAGAGTTTGTGGAGCAAAAATTATTGGGTTAATTACAGTTTAGTACCCTATGGTTACACCCTTAAGGCATGTTAGTCATTATCTTTTCAATTTTAACAATCACATACCCCGGTCTTTTAAATTGGTTACAATGCGGTTCCGCCGTTAGGGTTTTCGTCAAATCTCTCTGTTAGTTGCCTATGTGGCACTGTGGGTCCCATATTTTTCAAAATTTTTAATTTTTAATTAATTAAAATATTAAAAATATATATATATATAAATCTCTCTCTCTCTCTCTCTCTCTCTCTCTCTCTCTCTCTCTGTGCGCCATATCTTCGCATCTTCCAGTCACTTTGGGAAAGCTTGAGATCTGATTTAAAGGAGGCCTTGTTCTTGAGATCTTATGGGGGAGCCTTGCGATTCTTGCTTGTTTGGGCTCTTGGGTGTTTGGTTGCGGAGATGGCAAGTGGAAAACTGATATGGGATCACAGCCCTGGTGTGAATATTTTCAAGCTCTTGATGAGAATCAGAAGAGATGAGTTGCCTCAAATTCCAGAGAACTTGTGCGAAGAAGGAAAAGATTTTCTGGGGAAGTGTTTTGTGAAGGACTTGAGAAAGTTGTGAATGGCTGAGATGCTTCTGAGCCACCCTTTTGTTTCTAATTATGACACCGTTTTGGTTGAAGACAAGGAAGAGCTATTTTGGTGGGTCACCATTTCCGAGAGGCAATTTTGATTTCCTAGATTGGGTTTCGATGGCAAGTTACGGAATTTCACTAGGATTTGGGGATTTTTTCGGATTTGGGGTTTTGGATTTGGGAATTTCACCAGAAGAAGCCCAAGCCCTCCCACATCCTCTTCAACACTGTCTTCTTCTCTCGGCGACAGAGCCAGCGACAACGACCCTACAGACACAACCACTTGCTTGGCCACTACTGTAGCGGCAGTGTATGAAAACAAATCTCAAACACCATTAGAAGAATCAAAATGTGGGCCGACGCTTGGAATGGAGGACTGGGAGAGTGTCTTGTCTGAGTCTCCGAGCCAAGAGCAGTCGATTCTGAGGTTGATTATGAGTGATATTGACGACCCTTCCCTTGGATTGAACAAGCTGTTGCAGAGTGAAAGCGGTTCTGATAAGCAAGATTTGGAATTCAGTGCAAGTTGGGGGGAAGAAATCGAGTCTGGGTTTCTAGGTTCGTGGGGATGTGGTTGCAGGCTGGGGTGTGGTATAGTTTGCAGGTGGTGGTGTCATGGGGTAGAGAGTGGAGAGAAGAGAGAGAGCTGAGTTCTGGGTTCATTGCAAAGAGAGAACACACAAAGAGAGAGAGAGAGAGAGAGAGAGAGAGAGAGAGAGAGAGAGAGAGAGAGAGAGAGAGAGAGAGAGAGAGAGAGAGAGAATTTTTTAGAAAATTTTAATTTTTTTGGTTTTTAATATTTTATTCATATTTTGAAGAATTTAATTTGCTACTACTCTTGTACATTAAGGTTTTCTTGTATATTAAGGTTTTCCTATATTAATTAATAGGATAATATTAATACAAATTCAGTTATATACCTAATCTTAGACATAAGATTATAAAGAAATCCTATACCATATATATATATATATATATATATATATATATTTTTAAGGACCTTTCCTATACCAATTTTTTTTTTTTAAGGACCTTTCCTATTGAAAAGGGCGATAACATATTAAACTCACACACACAACACGGATGCTAGGACTCGAACCCAGGATCTTGCCTGAGGGAGTAAATACTCCTAACCATTACACTAGTGGGTCCTTTGTAACCCTATACCATTTAAAAACTATAAACACAAAAAAAAAAAACTCAAAAATCGGCAGCTGTCAATTTTATAATTTAATAGCTATTTTTTAGTTTATTTGTGTGTGTAAAATACCTATATTGCCCTTGTACTATGGATTTAAAAGAGAAAAATCAAATCTGCCCAAATCTGCCAAAAAACCAGATCTATCTAGATCTGCCAAAAAAACCAAATTTGCCAAAAATCAAATCTGCCAAAAAACCAAATCTAATTTATTTTCTCCTTTCTCGCTGGTGTTTTCTCGATGTTGGAGCAAGATGAGCTTCCAATGAAGCTCAATCTCAGGTTCAACTATATTCTTCATACTTATCTTCGAGCTCTACTCCTCTTTCACCACGTCGTTGTCATCATCATCGTCCTTTTTATTTTCGTCGTCGTTGTTTGGTTTGGACTTGAGATTTTTGATATTTTGCTTAAATTATGTGTGTCTCTTTAGATTTTAGTTTATTTTCAAAATGTATTTTAAGCTTTGATGATTGATTTGTCCTCTATTACTATTTCAGCTACGGATCTCATTTTTGTTTAACTATGTACTTCTATGACAAAGTATTAACAATGTACTTTTATGACATGATAGTATTAACAATCTGGGCTCGACTTGTTTTGAGTTGGTCTGGTTTATTCATTCATCTTTTCTTTGGTGGACATGTATTAGAAATAGCAACAAGACAAGCATTAATCAACATCGTAAACTAGTAGTGTTATTACCTTAGTGTCACATCCCGGGATCGGCTCCGCTGTAGCACGATATTGTCCGCTTTGGGCCCCCCTCTCTGCCCTCACAGTTTTGTTTCTGGGAACTCACGAGCAACTTCCCAATGGGTCACCCATCCTGGGATTGCTCTGGCCCCCAACTAGCTTAACTTCGGAGTTCCTACGACTCCGAAGCCAGTGAGCTCCCAAAAGGCCTCGTGCTAGATGGATGCGAGTGTGCACATATAAGGCACATCACCCCATCTCCGTTGGTTGATGTGGGATCTTACAGTCCACCCCCTTAAGGGCCCGACGTCCTCGTCGGCACACTCGCACCACACGGCAGAGTGGCTCTGATACTAAATTGTCACATCCCGGGATCGGCTCCGCAGTAGCACGATATTGTCCGCTTTGGGCCCCCCTCTCTGCCCTCACGGTTTTGTTTCTAGGAACTCACGAGCAACTTCCCAATGGGTCACCCATCCTGGGATTGCTCTGGCCCCCAACTCGCTTAACTTCGGAGTTCCTACGACTCCGAAGCCAGTGAGCTCCCAAAAGGCCTCGTGCTAGATGGATGCAAGTGTGCACATATAAGGCACATCACCCCCTCTCCGTTGGTTGATGTGGGATCTTACACTTAGACTGGAACATTACAAGGGTAGATATGCATTAGAAATAGGATGTCATAGAAAATTAGCAGTGTTATTACCCTAGATTGGAACATTACACGGCGTAGACATGCATTAGAAATAGGATGTCATATGAAACTAGCAGTGTTATTACCCTAGACTGGAACATTACAACCATTAATCAATATGACAGTAAACTAGCAGTATTATTACCCTAGACTGGAACATTATAGCCATTAATCAACATGACAGTAAATTAGCAATGTTATTACCCTAGACTGGAACATTACAAAATAACAGTGTTATTACCCTATACTGGAACATTACATGGGTAGACATGCATTAGAAATAGGATATCATAGGAAACTAGCAGTGTTATTACCTTAAACTGGAACATTACATGGGTAAACATGAACTAGAAATAGGATATCATAGGAAACTAGTAGTGTTATGACCCTAGAATGGAGGTGTTATTACCCTAGACTAGAACATTACATGGGTAGACATGCATGATAAATAAGATGTCATAGGAAACTAGCAGTGTTATTACCCTATACTGGAATATTACAACCATTAATCAACATGACAGTAAACTATAACGTTATTACCCTAGACTGGAACATTATAGCCATTAATCAACTTGACAATAAAGGTATGGAACATTACAGTCATTAATCAACATGACACGTTAATGAAACTATGGTTTTCAAGACATTTTGTTTGTAATGAATTGTTTGAGGTTTTTTATATATAAAATTGGGTTGGGCTTGTTTTGGATGCTATTTAAGTTTTTTTTGTGTTAGGCTTCTTTTAAGTTGATCAATGGCAGTCAAGTAATTTATAGAAACTTCAATACCAATTTCTTATGTAATAAATGAGTTTTGGGTGTGTTTCTAAAATGTATTCCATGTGGAGTTTTTTTATAATTTCAGCCCATATTTTGGGCATATTATGAAGCTCCCTAATATTAATGTTGGTTTTCCTATTTTGTATATTACTAACATTTTTTCTTGATTAATGATAATTAGTAATTTGATGATCATAAGATTTTGATTATATAGTTCGATTATTTTTTATAATTTTTCGTTGAAGACTTTATTTTAGGAGACCATATTATTATTTTGGCACATGACTTGTAAAATCTCAAAGCTTTAGCATGACCTAATTGTAGCCAGATCGCCAATGACCATATATTAGATTCACGATAGATGTGTCACACTTGAAGAATCTGAAAGCTTCGCAATAGTCCCTTAGTTAGTATCTTTCACTACTGATAGAAGACACCAAGGAGGGGGTTGAGAGCCAAGTATCGTAACCCCAAGAAGCATATATGAAAAGTTCTGAACACAAAGAAGCAATTAAACGTACTAAAAGAAAAGTGAGTTTGAAATCGAAATATTAATGATGGAAATACTAAAACATTAAGCAAAACATGTTTCATGTTAATTTAAATTATAACTCAATTAAAATTTTCATAGAGAAACTTTAACTAGAAGATGAAGAAATTAAAACAAATTTAATTTTTCCATGTTATCTTTTATCAATGGTTGTTTAGAAAAATGAATTGCTCAATATCAGTTCTTTAAAAATAAAAGAATGCTAAGTCAATTATTAGTAATGAGAAATATACAATTGAACTTATGAAAAGACAATAGCACTTAATGATGTAGATTTTCGAACACCTAAAAAATATATTCAAAAATCACAAATTAAATTACTTACAAGCACACGAATCAACAACAATATAGAGATATGCAAGTATGAGTTCGAACCCACAAGGATTGATCAAAGCAACTTAATTTATTAAATTGCATGAAACTTAATTAAACGAATGATTGATTGAGTGATTGATAAAATAAAACTTAAATTGCAAGAATTAAAAGAAAAACAAATAAAGCACACAAGAATTAAAGGGGATGAAAACCAATTTATAAAAGCACTAGGACATTGAATCCGCCACTAATAATCCAATTTAGTCTCTTAATTATCTATCCATTAATTAATCCAATTGATGTTGTTGATTAGTTTTTCTTTTTCATGAATTATCTATGGTATTTAGGCTAACTCATATATTCCTACATGTAATTTGTCTATTGTATTTAGTACAAATATAAAGACATAGAAACTCTTTAAGCTTTGTGAAAACCTTTGATAACCCTACCTGGTGCCTCAATTGCAAGGGTTTGAAACTCGTTGGAAGCACTTTGTGGACAAGGGCAAGCTGAACTCCGAGCGGGGATTAATCCCACCCTTCGAGTGTGTGGACACCTCGTAGTATTTACCCAAAAAAAATAAAAAAATTTGATAACCATGTGAACCCCAAGAGTATGATATTTACCCTAGAAGAATTACAATACATAATCACAAGAAGGAAGCCTCAAATTAGGTGTGGTATTTACTCTAATTTGCATCAAATAACTCAATTAAAAATCGTGATGGTAGCTACGCATCAAGACATTCAATCAAGTTTATAAGCATGATGACTAAGAAGCCAACATTATAAGGTAATCAAATGATTGGCAAAATAAGAAATGTCATAATCATAAGAAATGTCATGAAAAGATAGAACCCGGAAAACAATCCTAAGCTCCCCCTCGTCTCTTGAATTTTAATTGTGTGTATAAAAGGTTGTTGGTCATAGAGAGAGTTTAAGGTGGCCTTAAATAGTATAAAATAACTAAATCTTACTCTAAAAAGGTTTCGAAAAAATTCCTCTAAATGAAATCTCAAAATCCTAAACAATAAGGAAATAAACTAGGAAAGAATCATTCTTTGACTCGAAACACGTCATCCAAATTGCACACATGTTTTGGGGTCGTTCCACTTCCTAGAAAATTATAGAAAAAATGAAAATTGTAGCTTTATCTCTTAGCTTTCGAGGCATATATTACACGTCACTAGGAAAAAAGGGGAAAGTCTCCAACTCTTCAATCTCCACAATGCGCAGTTCTGACGGGATTTCAACTTAGGCTGTATTGACTTGACTTGCAATTATGGAACAATTGGCTTCATAGAAATTTTGACACTTTAACACAATGATCGCCAATGTCTTAGCTTTCTTCTCCAATTGACCTTGCTCTAAAACTCCTCTAAAAAGTTCATTTTTCCGTCAAAAACCTTTTTAGTGTGCAAAATAGCTTAAAATAAGGAAAGTAAAGTAATAAGACTACTCTTTTTAACTAAATTTCCCTACAAAAACCACATATAAAAATGTGTAAAAATATAGAAAATAATGCACTTATCACTTAACATCAATTATACTAAAAGAACATGAAAATATTGCACAACCAAAAATTAAAGAACATAAAGAAATTAAAACCAAATTAATTTTCCAACATTATCTTTTATCAATTATATTTTTATCATCGTTAAGAGCTAACTTAGCATTCTTTTATCTTTGAAGACCCGACATTGAGCAATTTTCTTTTTTCTAGCATATGACTTGTTAAGAAAAAAAGGGGAATGTTCTTAAGTAAGTTTGTGCATTGTTATTTGTTCTAGTGAAATTTTCAAGGAGATCAACAGAAAAAACTAGGCACATTGCCGAACCTCTATAATTCAATGTTCTTTGTGCATTTGCTTTATCTTTCTTGTAGTGTGTGTATTTATTCTTCTTGTGGTTTGTTTGTGCATGTCGTATAGTGTGTCTTGAAGTGTTTATTAGTCTTGGATTTAAACTGAAAAATACAACTCCAAGTACTACATGACCAGTCATATTAGAATTCCATGTCCATTAGCAGACCACATTTAAGTGGTTTAAATAAAGATCTTGCATGTGTACCTCTTCAAGTTTTGCCAGCTCTCCATTTGGATGTACTAGGCCTTAAAAAAATCAACGGAAAATAAATTAAGTAACATAAAAAGTCGATTGATCTCTCATTTTGTTTTCATATAATTTTGAATTGGTTTGGCCGTCACCCGTGAAGAACTTTCTGATTATTAAACAACAAAGCTAGCATCCAGATCCAGGCCAGGGTGGAGCTCCATCGAACTCATTTGTCTGACCTTTGGTAATTGTTATTTTTATTTATCCAGACTGACTGGGTTTATTCCATGCTGAAGCTGTCAATTCATTTTTAATTTTAATTTTAATTTTTTTATAACTAAAACAGGTTGGAACTCGTCCCTTCCCATGTTTTGTTAAATTTCCCAGTTGATAAAACAAAGAACCTGATGGTGCAACTAACGCAAGAGAGTGGAGAGAACATGAATTTTTATTTCGGAGACAGGTCCACATTCCAGAGCTTCTATCAATTATGTTAATTTCTTCGTCAAGAGAATGTTAATGAAATTGCCACACCGTATGAAATTTTGTCGTAATATATGTCATATAGGCAAACGGTCCAATTTTGCAGGCGAGTGATACAAGACGAAGAATATGTTTGGGAGTGCTTTTAAAAAGGTTAAAAGCGTTTTCTAACAACCAAAATCGCTTTTGACGGTGTTTGATAAAAAAAAAGGTTTAGAGTGCTTTTGGGGCATAGAAGCGCTTTCTAAAAAAGCAATTGAACTTCTTAAGAAAATTTCAACATCTTTATAATAAAAACATCTTTACTAGAAACACTTATGAGTTGAAGTGCTTCCTAAATAAACAATCTCAAACAAGCCTAAGAGTCTCATGTGAGGTCAATAGAAAATACATATCAAATCCACAGCCATTAGGTTGGTCCTAAGGATTACTTGGGCTTGTTATGAAATTTTGTTAGACGAAAACTAAAAGAGGTTGTTGGTTCAATTTTTTCTTTCTTCAAATATTTTTTAATAAAATTTTAATACAAACGATATTGAGAAGGCAAGATTCAAACACAAGACTTCATGTACAGAAATAACTGCTTTTAATCATTTAAGTTACAAGCTCCTTAATATTTCTTTTGAGCTACTATGTATCATTGATCTATTACATACCATCAGTTTTCTCTTTATTATCATTGTATATAACAAGGGAGCTAATTTCCCCACTTCCCTTTTCTCCACTTACACTCCCTTTTGCTTTTTAATACTTTTTAATCAATTTTGTTATTTTCCTTTTCTATTCTACCCTTACCCTACAATTTATTTCTTTTTTACTTCACTTTTATATTATTATTATTTCTTTATTCTTAATTTTCCAACTTACACTCCGTTTTTAGTATTAAAGGGAAATTAAAAAAAACTTAATTTCTTATTCGATTAAAGGAAAAAAATATTGAAAATAGAGTGCAAGTTGGAAAATGAAGTATAAATGAAAAGAACTAATATAAAAGTGAAGTAAAAAGAAATTAATGTAGGATAACGGTAGAATAGGAAAGAGAAAGAACAAAATTGATTAAAAAGTATTAAAAAATAAAAAAGAGTGTAAGTAAAGAAAAAGGGAGTGGGGAAATCAGATCCCTATAACAAAAATCATTTTATTAGTCCCTGAATTTAGACCCTATTTGCATTTGAGTACCTCAATTTCCAAAATGGTTCCCGTGGTCCTTTAACTTTAGTTTCGTTAGGACAAATGGTCTTGTCGTCAATTTTGTTAACTTTTCTGTTAAGTGCAGGGGAAAAATGGTATTTATGTATCAAAATTGATTAAAATATAAATAAAAAATTTAAAATTTAAAATTAAACTCTCTCTCTCTCTCTCTCTCTCCCCTTTTATCCTGATTTCCACTCCCCCCAAACTTTTTTTTTGGTTGGTTTTTTATTTGATTTTCTTTTATTACTATTTTAAAGATTTGATTTTTTATTAATTTTTTTTATTTTAATATAAAAATACCATTTTACCCCTGTATTTAAAAAAAAAAGCTGACAAAATTAACGGCGGGACTATTTATCTCCAAACGAAACTAAAATTAAAAGACCAAGAGAATCATTTTAAAAATTAAGATACTCAAATATAAATCGAGTCAAAATTCAAAAATTGATAAAATAATTTCTCAACTTTCTTTTTCTTCTTTCCAGTTAATAATAGACAGAAGAACATGTATTAATTAATGTCTGACTAATAATTTATAGAAAAAGGTGGACCAGAACGTTGTTATATTGTCACGTCAGGCTTGTTGCCTTTCCTCGTACAATGTCTTCTCCTGTCCTCCTTTTAGAAAAAGTTCCCAAATCTTTTCAACACTTTGCATGCCGCTGTAGTCGAGGCCGGGTCTGACGAGTGCCTGCTAGGTACCCCATCTCCACACCACACAAAGCAAATTTCTTTTTCTTTTTTTAGTATAGAATTTTGTGCTGCATAATTTCTCTTTGTTATTTTTTTTCCTTTTTTTCTTTGGGAAAAAAAAAAATGGTGATCAAGCTGACATCTGAATTACGTGGCAAAATTTTTGGACATGTAGGATTGAAATAACAATCAGGGATTGATCTTTGAGCTTAAGAGCTAGCCTGAGGCCCTGAAGGCCAAGCAAAGGTATATCTACCTCTCCTGACGACATGCATGTGATGCATGCATGATGCATGCCCACTTTTCTCTTTTCTGCTTTTACATTTATCAACATTAGTTACATACACATGGAAAATACAAAGGAACTAATCTTATTCATCGCATGTTTGCAGAGCAATGGCACAAAGAGAAGGCCAAATTCAACTCGCCATAATGGTTATGATTCCACCAGCAGATGCAGGTTAGACTCAGAGCATAATTCAGGCATATACATGCATGTGCCTCGCATTTTTTTTTTTTTAAAAAAGATGTTTAAGATGCACAGGGGACAAATAACAAAAATACTTTAAATAAACGATAAAATAAGTGAAACAAACATACATTGGAATCATTTTTTCACTCAACAGAGTATTATTCTATAATTTCTCCTCATAATGATTAGATTTCTTTCTAATGCAAGTTAAAACAAGGCTTTTCAGTTCCAATGGTCCCTCAATTTATATCCGATTTGCATTTTCGTCCTTGAATTTGCAAACTGGTTGTGGTGGTCCCTTATCTCCACTTCAATTAGCAATTTTGATCCTCTGTTACATTTTCTATTAAATTTAGAGACAAAAAAGTTATTTTAGCTAAGTCCAACCCCATCACTCACACCACTCCCACCACCACTATGTATCCAAATCCACCATTCTCACCACCATTAGTGAACCAAAAATAAAAAAACAAAATAGAAATTCATGCACCAAAACAAATCAACCTACAACACCAAATAAGAACAAATCAAGCAATTGATGAAAATACGATTTTGCCCATTACAAAGAATTTGAAATACTTTTCTGCCCACAAACTTCACGAAAAATGTAATAGGGAACCAACACTGCTAACGGAAGTGAAGTGAGGGACTACTACAATCATTTTATACATTGAAAAAACGAAAATACAAATTGGGTACAAATTCAAGAACTATTGGAACTAAAAAACCTTAAAACAATAAAAATATGAGCCCATATATATTTACAATCGCTCCGTGTGTCAGGCGGGTGAGAAATTTGTGCTAGGGGAGGATGAAAACTTTATGTACATGTATTTGGTGTTTACATATACGTAAAGAAAATTTCGGATTAAATTTTTATGTACATTATTGCCCCATGTTCTCACCTCTCTCACCAATATATATTGTCTACCTTAATATATGTTACGCATATGTTTTTTGTTTTTTGTTTTTTTTGGTCAAAATATATGTATATGGTTAATTAGACATATTACCCCGTGTCATTCAACTTATGATGAATCTGGGATTCCATCTGCAGCAAATGTTGGAAGCAATAATGGTAATTCAACGAGACCAACCCCATTTAATATACCATGGCCTTTTTTGCGGATCCCTTCCTTCCGTCGTCGCAAACCAAGTAAGCTTTTTCTAAATAAGCAATTTTTTTCCTTTTTCATAAATTTCTTCGCATGTAACTTGATCAGCTAAGTGATTACTAAAAAACTCTAGTATGGAGAAGAAGAAGAAGAAATAAAAATAAAAATAAAAAAGACGAAGAAGAAGACACAGATAAAGAGGGGAGAACAAGAAGAAGAAAAAAAAAGATGCGTCATGGGCCAAATGATGCTACGCGTGCAGCATGGAGGAGTGTGCAATGCTTTCCTCATTTCTATACTTCATTCATGTAAAACAAAACAAAATTCAATGATTCATACTCATATTTTTTAGGCTTAATTGCTACAGTGCACCATGAAACATTGGTCAAATCTCACTTTATCCTCTTAAAGTTAAAGTGACCCACTTTGCCTATTTGACCAGGGTTTGATATTTCACATTGCCCCTGACCGGCAACTCTATCCAAAAGTTCGTTAAGTTTGATGACGTGGTAGGGGTGTTTTAGTAATTTTGTGCACCTAAGTCGTTTGAGTGGGTGATGTGGCAAAGTGGAGCCCACCTCGAACATGGATAAAAAATTCATTTTTGTTAAATCATTAAAATAATTTTTTTAGAAACAATTGAAGAAAAAAATCGTTAATTTTTTAAATAATAAAAAATCTAGGACCCACTAACCCAAACCCAACCCCGATTTCTTCTCCAGCATTCCCCCATTGCCCCCTCCCTGCGCAAAACCCAGAAACCTTCCCACCCCCTCTCCCCTTCCCTCGATTTCTTCTCTGCTCCCCCCTTTCCCCATCGTAACCCACCCAGATCCATCTCTCTAGCCCCCCACATGCAGAACCTTGCTTTGGGTGCAAAAAAAACCAGAGGAGCTCGTTTTGGCAATCGAAGGTGATGAATTGGATGAGTAGGGTTTTGGCATCGGGGTACTTGTGGTGGCCGAGGAGAGGGTGGAGGAGGGTGAGGAGGGGATGAGGGGTTTGGTTTAAGGAAGGAGTGTGGGCCTAGGTCCATTGGAAGAATGAAAGGAGAGCATTGGGCTTGTTTGTTGAGAATGGAAAAGATGAGAGGCTGCGTGAGGTAGGTTTAAGTGGTTGGCAGCGGTTAAGAGGCTGATTATGGTTTGGAGCAGTTCAAGTTGCGTTAAAGTTTGAGTTGGGTAGGTAGGGTTAAAGTTTGAGTTGGGTAGGTAGGGGTGTTTTAGTAATTTTGTGTACCTAAGTCATTTGAGTAGGTGATGTGGCAAAGTGGAGCCCAACTTGAGCATGGATAAAAAATTCATTTATGTTAAATCATTAAAATTATTTTTTTAGAAACAATTGAAGAAAAAAAATCGTTAATTTAAAAATAAATAAACAACTGGGACCCACTAACCTAAACCCAGCCCCGATTTCTTCTCCAGCATTCCCCCATTGCCCCCTTCCTACGCAGAACCCAGAAACCTTCCCACCCCCTGCCCCTTCCATCGATTTCTTCTTTGCTCCCTTTTCCCCATCGCAACCCACCCAGACCAATCTCTCTAACCCTCTACTTGAAGAACCCAGCTCTGGGTGCAAAAGAAGCCAGAGAAGCTCGTTTTGGTGATTGAAGGCGATGAATTGGACGAGTAGGGTCAGGGTACTTGTGGTGGCAATTGAGAGGGTGGAGGAAGGTGAGGAGGGGATGATGGGTTTTGTTTAAGGAAGGAGCGTGGGCCTAGGTCCATTGGAAGAATGAAACGAGAGCACTGGGCTTGTTTGCTAGGGTTTTGGGGCTGAGAATGGAAAATATGAGGGGCTGCGTGAGGTAGGTTTAAGGGGTTGGCAGCGGTTAAGAGGCTGATTATGGTTTGGAGCAATTCGGGTTGGGTTAAAGTTTGAGTTGGGCTGGCCATGGAGATGCGGAGTGAGTTACAAAGTCTCATAATGTTGAAGAAGAAGAAGAAAAATGGGTTGCGGTTTTGGACAGAGTCAGGGGAATGTGTGTGTGTGTGTGTGTGTGTGTGTGTGAGAGAGAGAGAGAGAGAGAGAGAGAGAGAGAGAGAGAGAGAGAATTCAATTTTTTAAAGTTCTAAATTTTATGTTTGTATTTTAATTTCTTAAAGTAAATAATGTTCTTTTATTTTTTTAACCCATATGGGAGTTGGGCTCCACTTTGCCACATCACCCATTCAAATTGATGAGTAAATGACCTAAGTGCATAAAATTACTAAAACACCTTTGCCATGTCATCAAATTTAACGGACTTTTGGATGGAGTTGACGGTAGGAGGCAATGTGGAACATCAAATCTTGGTCAAGGGGGCAAATTGGGTCACTTTAACTTTAAGGGGGTAAAATAGGATTTGACCAATGTTTCATAATGCACTGTAGCAATTAAGCCTATTTTTTAATATTAAACTTAAAGTGTTATTGTATATGGGCTTTGCGGGCTAGGCTTTTATTGATAGGTTGGGTTGGGCTTTTTTTGAGCTCAAATGGGCTGGGCTTTAAACACTTTAGTCTAAAGAATGGGTGGGGCCGATCCATAGCCAACATCAAGCCGGGCCAAGCTTTTCTTTGATGGGCTGGGCAGGCTCCCCTCAGCCTGTGAGCCCGTGAACCAAATGATGACTCTTGTAACATGTACCTGTCACTAGGTTTTTATTTTTGTTTTTATTTTTTTGTATATTTTATTCTTATCTATAGAGTGAAGGAAGTTAAGGTTTCAAAAGAATTTTAGCTGCACATCAAATTTTATTTCCGTTTGGTTCCTTTAATATAATATCATTTAACATATTTATTAAAATGACATAGTTTTATTTCCAAATTGTTTATAAATAATATTGTTTTTCCAATAATAAATCTCGGATTCCATATGCAACAACAGGACCAACTGAATTTAATATCCCATGGGACTTTTTGCAGTTTCCTTCCTCTTATTGCCAAACACCTGGTAAGCCTTTTTCATTTTTTTTTTTTTTAAGATTACGCTTTTGTCTCTGTCTCTCACAATTGAGTTTCATATAGTTTTGCTATCTTTTGTATTATTTTATGGTGCTTCTATTTTATACAAGCATCTCCTCCAATTGAATAAAAAAGTAAGCCTTTTCCACAAAAAAAAAAAAAAAAAAATCATAAATTTATTGGCATTTAACTTGATCATCTAAGAGCATCCACAATCATGCTCCATATTTCTTAGCTAAAATTTAATTAAAAACACAAAAAAGCTATTTTAGGAGTTCTCTAAAAAAATTCAACTCCAATCATACTCCCTAATATGGAGAGTCATAAATGCTTTACTTCTGATTGTCATAAATGCTTGACTCCTTTTTTTTTTTTACAACTTAATTCTTCATTTTACAATAAAATTTTCATATTCAAATAATGAATATTGCCAAATAATTGTAAGTTTAATTGTTATTCAATTTTGATATTCTATGGTTTTCTGCTTTGAAAGAATTGGCTGTCAAAATAAAAAATCATGTGAAAAGAAATTTTTTTAATTTTTAAAAAAGTGTTTGTTTTTTGCAAAATAACTACAAGGAAAAGAATTATTTAAAAATGTGTTTGTGTGTTGCAAAATATCTATAGTGAAAATAATTTTATAAAAGAAAAAAGAAAAAAGAAAAAGGAGCTCGTGCTTTGCAAAACACCTACAGCGAAAAGAATTGAAAAATATATAGTGTTCGTGTTTTGCAACAACATAATGCAGAAAAAAAATTGATAAAATGAAAGATATTATTAAATAAATGCTCAAAATAATAATAAAATATAATAGCAGTTAATTATAG
The DNA here is from genome assembly GCF_000346465.2 of Prunus persica. Taxonomy (NCBI): domain Eukaryota; kingdom Viridiplantae; phylum Streptophyta; class Magnoliopsida; order Rosales; family Rosaceae; genus Prunus; species Prunus persica. The sequence goes on along the minus strand of NC_034010.1, from coordinate 1,532,800 downwards.
AGAATCACTAGGAGTTCTTTATCTCTCTCCTCATATTTAGGAGCTCCTAGCAGTTTCCCTATTTTAGGAGTTGAATAACGAGCATGATATTTTGATTAAACATATGTGTTAGATTAAGTTTTGATGGTGTTATGGTTCTTCATTACTACATTATTATCAATTAGCTTCCTAACATGCAATCATGAGCCTATTAGTAGGCTTTTAATTTTAGCATTATTTATAGAGAATTTTGGTTGGACATAAAATCTGATTTTCGTTGTTTCATATTATAAAGGAATATTATTTAACGTTTTTGTCTTTTTTAATTTATAATTTTTTTTATTGAGAGGAAAGATAATATAATAAATTATCACACACAATACGAATACTAGGACTTGAATACGTGACCTTTTCTAAAGGAGCAATTACTTCAAACCACTATACTAGTGGGTGTTTTTTTTTAAAAAAAAAAAAAAAAAAATTTAAAAAAATAGTCGTAACTTAATATTATTGAAAAACAATATTATAATGAATATGAGATTCTATCTGCAGCAAATGTTGGAAGCAATAATGGTAATCCAACCGGATCAACCCCAAGTAAGCCTCTTCTAGAGAAGTTTATTTTATTTTTATTTTTATTCCAGAAATATCTTGGCAATGGCATCATGTATTCATTACTTAAAAAAGGTTCTTGAATTATAAGTCCCTTGAATCTTTAGTTATTTATTTATTTACTTATTTTTAACAACAGACATTCAAAATAAAGTGTTCTAGTGACTTCAAATACTTTCAATACACAATATATTTTAGTATTTTAATCACTATTTCATCTCATACTTGTGGCTTTCACTTTGTTGGTGAAGGTCATGAGCCCAGAACTCATGCAAAAGAGTTATTTGTGCTGTTTAATATATAGAAAATTCCTACTTTCATCCAAATAGGATAACATATTTAACACGAGTGTTGCTATTTCTACGATATGTTGGTGAGTAAATGATCTAGATGCATAAAATTACTAAAACACCTTTGCCATGTCATCAAATTTAACGAACTTTTAGATGTAGTTGATAATAGGAGGCAATGTAGAACATCAAACCTTGGTCAAATGGGCAAATTGGGTCACTTTAACTTTAAGGGGGTAAAGTGGAATTTGACCAATGTTTCATGGTGCACTGTAGCAATTAAGCCTATTTTTTAATATTAAACTTAAGTGTTATTGTATATGGGCTTTGCGGGCTAGGCTTTTATAGGTAGGCTGGGTTGGTTTTTACTTTTTTTTTAAAATTTTTTTTAATTTTTTTTATAGCTCAAATGGGCTGGGCTTGTGGTTGGGTTGTGCTTTAAACACCTTAGTCTAAAGAATGCGTAGGGTCGGTCCATAGCCCACAAGCAGCTAGGCCGAACTTTTCTTTGATGGGTTGGGCGGGCACCCATGAGCCCATGAGCCCGTGGGCCAAATTATGACCCTGTATATATATATTTTATTTATAAAGTTAAGGAAGTTAAGGTTTCGAAAGAATTTTAGTTGCACATCAAATCTTACTTTCGTTTGATTTTTATTTATTTATATATTTTAATACAATATCATTTAACATATTTATTAAAATGACGTAGTTTTATTTCCAATTTTTTTTTCTAAATAATATTATTTTTCCAATTATGAATCTCGGTTTCCATCTGCAACAACAGGACCAACCGAATTTAATATCCCACAGGACTTTTTGCAGTCTCCTTCCTCTCGTCGCCAAACACTTGGCAAGCCTTTTTCATTTTTTAAAAAGATTATGCTATTGTCTCTGTCTTTCATATTTGAGTTTCAGATAGTTTTGTTATCTTTTGTACTATTTTATGGTGCTTCTATTTTATACAAGCATTTGCTCCAATTTTAAAAAAGTAAGCCTTTTCCCCCCAAAAAAAGAAATTCATAAATTTATTGGCATTTAACTTGATCATCTAAGAGCATCCACAATCAAGCTCCATATTTCTTAGCTAAAATTTAGTTAAAAACACAAAAAAGCTATTTTAGAAGCTCTCTAAAAAATTCAACTCCAATTATACTCCCTAATTTGGAGAGTCATAAATGCTTTACTTCTAATTGTCATAAATGCTTTACTCCTTTTTTAACTTAATTCTTCATTTTACAATAAAATTTTCATATTCAAATAATGAATATTGCAAAATAATTGTAAGTTTAATTGTTATTCAATTTTGATATTCTATGGTTTTCTGCTTTGAAAGAATTTGCTATCGAAATGAGAAATCATGTGAAAAGATTTTTATTTTTATTTTTTGCAAAATACCTACAAGGAAAATAATTTTTTAAAAAAAGTGTTTTTGTGTTGCAAAATATCTATAGCGAAAATAATATATATTTTTTTAAATAAAAAAGTGCTCGTGCTTTGCAAAACACCTACAGCGAAAAGAATTGAAAAATATATAGTGTTTGTGTTGTGTAACAATATAATGCAGAAAAAAAAATGATAAAATTAAAGACATCATTAAATAAAGGGAGACTTTGGAAAAACCCAAAGGAGAGAGAAATTTTTTAAAAGAAGTCAAAATGGACAAAATTGCCACAAAAATAATAATAAAATATAATAGCATTTAATTATAGAAAGTCACTAGAAGTCCTTTCTCTCTCCTCAGATTTAGGAGCTTCTAGTGGTTTCTCTATTTTAGGAACTGAATAAGAGCATCCGCGCGCGCTGGGGCGGGGCGCGGGTTGTATTTTCGGGAGTGTAAAACCACTTTTACATCATCTTTACACCTCCAGGGGGTGTAAATACATTTTTTGTTCAAATAGAAAACGATGTAAATCTAAAGATATAAATACTTTTCTTCATTTTTCCTCTACTTCTCTCAGCTGGGTCCCACCTGCAAGAGATGTAAAAAAAGAATGTACAATTGCATCTAAATTTACATATCATGGTGGTGATGTAATTATACATTCATTTGCACCCCCCATGGTGGATGATTCCGATCACAACGGGTGTATATTTAACATACACTCCATCATACACCAACCCCCCCAACTATGGATGCTCTAACAAGCATGGTTAGAGGTGAGTTTTTTCAATTCCTCCCTAAATTTTAGCTAAGAAGGTGATTTAGAGAGCCCATTGTGGATGGTCTTAATAACTAAAAAATATCAAGATTGACTTCTTAACTGTACAAGAATAGATTTTCATCATAAAATAAGATGGTATTTTGATTAAACTTATGTGTTAGATTAAGTTTTGATGGTGTTATGGTTCTTCATTACTACATTATTATCAATTAGCTTCCTAACATGCATTCATGAGCCTATGAGTAGGCTTTTAATTTTAGCATTATTTATAGAGAATTTTGGTTGGACATAAAATCTTATTTTCGTATAAAGGAATATTATTTAACGTTTTTATCTTTTTCTTTATTTATGATTTTTTTTATTGAGAGGGACCATAATATACAAAACTATCACACACAATACGAATGCTAAGACTTGAACACATAACCTTTCCTAGAGCAGCAATTACTTTAAACTACTACACTAGTGAGTCATTTACATATTTTTATCTTTTTAAAAAGAAGTTGTCGTAGCAAACAATATTATAATGAATATGAGATTCTATCTGCAGCAAATGTAGGAAGCGATAATGGTAATCCAACCGGATCAACCCCATCTACTATCAAATTGGATTTGTATCCATTCGCTTCCTACGAGCGTCGAACACCAAGTAAGCCTCTTCTAGAGAAGTTTATTTATTTATTTTTCCAGAAATATCTTGGCAATGGCATCATGTATTCATTACTTAAAAAGGGTTCTTGAATTATAAGTCCCTTGAATCTTTAGTTATTTATTTATTTACTTGTTTTTAACAACAGACATTCAAAATAAAGTGTTCTAGTGACTTCAAATACTTTCAATAACACAATATATTTTAGTATTTTAATCACTATTTGATCTAATACTTGTGGCTTTCACTTTGTTGGTGAAGGTCATGAGCCCAGAACTCATGTAAAAGAGTTATTTGTGCTGTTTAATATATAGAAAAAATAGAATTTTACGGGGTAATTTCTCATTGTATTACTTCCTTGAAATATATACACATATAATCCTTACTCTACAAGGAAACACTAATCAATAAAGGACACAACAATAAATCCTTCCTAATAAAGGACTCCTAATATTCACAATATATTTACATACTTATTTAAATAACTCACGTTTACACTCCCCCTCAAGTTGGTGCATATATATCACACATGCCCAACTTGTCAAGTGAGTTACCAAACTTTCGACTACATACTGCATGAGTAAGAACATCTGCAAGTTGTCCCTCTGACTCCACAAACGGTATTGATACAATCTTCTTCTCAAGCTTCTCTTTGATAAAATGACGATCAACCTCTACATGCTTCGTTCTATCATGCTGTACCGGGTTATCAGCTATGTCTCTTGCTGACTTGTTATCACAAAACAACCGCATGGTATCCTTTGGTTTAAACCCAAGTCCCCAAAGAAGTTTTCGGAGCCAAAGGATTTCACAGATTCCTTGAGCCATACCTCTATATTCGGCCTCAGCTGAAGACCGTGACACCACCTTCTGTTTTTTACTTCGCCATGTCACCAAATTCCCTCCAACAAAGGTAAAATATCCAGAAGTAGACCGTCTATTAGTTACATCACCTGCCCAATCCGCATCAGTAAACCCTTCAATCCTCAAATGCCCATTTTTTCTATACAAGACTCCTTTTCCAGGTGCCGACTTCAAGTATGCCAAGATACGCAGAACAGCAGCCATATGATCCACACTTGGTGAATGCATGAACTGACTCACAACACTCACAGCATATGCAATATCAGGACGAGTATGAGCCAAATAAATCAGTCTCCCTACAAGTCTCTGATATCTACCCTTATCAACTAGTTTCTGCTCCGGATCCAAACACAAATGATGCTTCTCAACAATAGGCGTCTCTACCGGCTTACATCCCAACATACCAGTTTCTTTTAATAAATCCAGTACATACTTACGTTGAGACAAGAAGATACCTTTTGACGAGCGAGCAACTTCAACTCCCAAGAAATACTTCAAATCCCCTAAGTCCTTCATCTCGAATTCGACCGCGAGATTTCCTTGCAACTTGGACATCTCATCAACATCGTTTCCTGTTATAATCATGTCATCTACATAGATAATCAAGGCTGTTACTTTATTCTGTCTACGCTTCACAAACAAAGTGTGATCAAAATGACTCTGACAATATCCATTCTTTCTCATGACTTGAGTAAATCTACCAAACCATGCACGGGGCGATTGCTTAAGTCCATAGAGTGACTTACGCAACCGACATACTCCAGTGTTCCCACCATTGCTATATCCAGGAGGAAAATCCATATACACTTCTTCCTCCAAATTCCCATGGAGAAATGCATTCTTCACATCAAACTGTTTTAATGGCCAATCCATGTTTGCAGCTAAAGAGATAAGAACACGTACCGTATTCATCTTGGCAACCGGGGAGAAAGTGTCCTGGTAATCTACCCCATATGTTTGGGTATATCCTTTAGCCACCAACCTTGCTTTGTATCTGTCTACTGTTCCATCAACTTTATATTTAACTGTAAACACCCACCGACATCCCACTGTCTTCTTCCCTATGGGTAGCTTCATCACCTCCCAAGTATTATTTTTCTGCAATGCCAACATTTCCTCATCCATTGCTTTTGCCCACTTTGGATCTTTTAGAGCTTCCTCCACTCGAGTTGGTACATGGATAGACTCCATATTACTTACCATAGTCTGACGCTCTGGTGCAAGCTTATTGCATGATACATAGTTGGCTATCGGATACTTCACCTTTCCTTCAGGAGAAAACCTATCAGGAGGCACACCTCGATTTTGTCTTGGCGGCAATTTATAAGTACCTACACTTGGATTAGTTACACAATCATTTACGATACTTACCTCAGGCATATTCAGAGAAGATGTATTGGGCGGCACTTCGGAACTAGAGAGAGAAGGTGTACTAGGCTCCTCAATAAGGGTTATACTGGGCTCCGCACAAGGTTGTTCAACAGCAAGGTTCTTCTCGATAGTAGCTTGCCGTGACTCTCCTAGTAGGGGATGAGTACCAGGTTCTACACGCTGTTCAATAGTCACATCTCCCCCTAGATCCAACCAACTCAGATTACCATCAGTGTTCTCCCCCTGGTGATCTGAAGTGGAAGGTACAAAAGTGTAGAAATATTCTGTTTCAGAGAAAGTCACATCCATGGTTACATACATATGTCGGGTCTCAGGATGGTAACACTTATACCCTTTTTGGTGAGACGAGAAACCCACAAAGACACACCGTAGTGCACACGGATCCAATTTACTACGATGTATTTTCTGAATATGAACATAAGCCACACAACCAAACACTCGAGGAGTGAGAGTATTACTGGACACCACTGGAGTATGTTGAGTGAGGACCTGAATAGGTGTTTGAAATCCAACCACCCGAGAGGGCATACGATTAATGACATACACGGCATAAGTAACAGCTTCAGGCCAAAAACGTGGAGGAACCGAGGCCCCAAGGAGTAAGGCACGAGCTGTCTCCAAAATGTGACGATTTTTACGCTCTGCAACCCCATTTTGTTGTGGGGTATGCGGACATGTGGTTTCATGGAGAATCCCTTGACCATGGAGAAACTCCGACAACTCAAAATTAATGTATTCTCCTACATTATCAGAACGTAGAACTTTAATAACGGAAGAATATTGCGTTTGAACCATCTGAGCAAATGACCGAAATATGGCACCAACATCACTTTTATTTTTCAACACATAAAGCCATGTCATACGAGTGCAATCATCAACAAATGTAACAAACCACCGAAGTCCAGAAGAAGTAACAACTGGAGAAGGCCCCCAAACATCGGAATGCACAAGATCAAATGGAAAATGTCTTTTATTCATACTAGGAGGAAACGAAGCACGATGGCTTTTAGCAAGAATACATACTTCACACTGTAAGTCTGATTCATTTATTCCACTAAATAAATGAGGCAACATACGCCTTAAATAGCTAAAGGATGCATGGCCTAATCGACGATGCAATAACCATACTTCTTGTAAATTACTACCACGGAGCACTCGGACTGCATGAGCTCTGCCAGGAACGACATCATCCACGTAGTACAACCCCTCTCTCTTAGTGCCACTCCCAATTATCTCCTTGGTCTGAATATCCTGAAGTAGACAAAAGGACGGATACATTAGAACAACACAATCCAATTGTTCAGTAATCTGTGGTATGGAAAGTAAATGATGTGATAAAGATGGAACAAGCAAACATCGGTGTAAAGGGAGAGAGGCTGTGAGATACACGGTACCAGCACCAACAACAGGTGCACGGGTACCATTAGCAGTTGCACTATATTCCCTGTGAGATGTTGTCATATATTGGAACACATTCTTATCGTATGTCATATGATCTGTTGCACCAGAGTCCAGAATCCAACCTGCATGATGCTCAGTGTCGGAGGCCAAAAAAACATGCCCTACAGTACCTATAGTGGAGGATGAATCACCATGGGTAGAACGAGTCAACAAAGTTTGACTCGGGTTATTGGAGATAGTCTCATCCTCCTTAGCTTTTGGTGGGGCAGTAGCCAGGGATGCACGGCCTCCATTATTTCCCCCACTCCCACGCTCCTTTGCACGTAGCTTCTTCTTCAATTCTGGGAACCACTCAGGTACCCCATGCTTGGCAAAACACGTATCCTCAGTATGACGGGTTTGTCCACAGAAAGTACACTTCAAATCATCTTTATTTTCTCGGGTAAATGGACGAGAATTTAAAGACTGACTAGAAGGATTACTAGGACGAAAGGCAGCGGCGGGCCGAGAGACCATGGCCATGGATGGCAGCCCTCCTTGGTTGTTACTCTCACTCATCATGGTGGCATGTCTTTGTGCTTCACGCCGAACAACAGAAAATACTTCCTCAACAGATGGTAAGGGTTGAGTACGTAGAATATCACTACGTACTTTATCAAAGATATCATCCAAACCCGCCAAAAAAGCATACACACGATCAATTTGAATCTCATCTCGAAGGGTCTTGAGATCCACTGCACACGCCATCTTGATTGGTCTCCTTTGATCTAACTCCTGCCAAACGGACTTGAGATCAGCGTAATACACACCAACCGGTCGGCCCTCTTGACGGAGTCTGAAGGATTTAACCTTTAATTCATAAATTTGAGAAATATCCGAACCATCATAATAGGTCCGAGCCACCTCTTCCCAAACTTCTTTAGCAGTACGTAGGTGAATAAAAAATCCCATGATAGCAGGTTCCATGGAATTGATCAACCACCCTTTTACGATTGCATTCCCTGTCTCCCATGTCTCATACCCAGCACTATTCTCAGCAGGTTCCTTGGTACTCCCTGTCACAAAGCCTTTCCTACCGCGTCCAGCGATGTGCATCTCCAAAACTTTGGACCAAAGAGGATAATTTGATCCATTCAACTTCACTGTGTTTGGTACAGCAGACGCATCATTATGAATAACAACAGGATTCAATACTGGAGTATTGGTTGGTGTACGAGAGCTACCCTCCAATTTCAAAACAGCACTATCTTCCAAAGAGGCACTATCTTCCAAAGAGGCCATCCTATCTTACGGTGCACAGCTCTTGATGTAGCAATCCACACGGTTCTGGAGGTAGTAATCCACACAGCACAGCCAAATCACACACGGCAATATCACACACACCCACACAGCCTAACGTTCTGCAAGGGAATATTGCAGAAAAGAAAGAGTCGGCCGTCAACAGCAGCGGAAAAATATTCTAGGGTTACGGCAACCTAAGTTCTGATGCCAAATAGAATTTTACGGGGTAATTTCTCATTGTATTACTTCCTTGAAATATATACACATATAATCCTTACTCTACAAGGAAACACTAATCAATAAAGGACACAACAATAAATCCTTCCTAATAAAGGACTCCTAATATTCACAATATATTTACATACTTATTTAAATAACTCACGTTTACAGAAAATTCATACTTTCATCCAAATAGGATAATATATTTAACACAACGAGTATTGCTATTTCTACGATATTTATGACCACATTGACCACCTGTCTAATACTACAGATGGATCCCACATATAATCATTAAAGTTGTCAACAAATATGGTACAAATAGTATTATGAGAGTTTCTCCAATATGTATTTTATGTTAAGAATTTGTTACATACTTCAAATCTTGGTCGTCGAATCATTAAAAATGTTGGTAATCTCTTAGATGCAATCCAATTGCCGAAATTAAAAATATTTAACCAATCCTTAACTTTAAATACTTATTGAAGAATGCCTATATCATTGAAACAACTAGCTAAAATATTTGAAATGTACTGTCAATGACCATTTGGTCTAGTGATACCAGTAGGTGATAACAATAAACTTTTAAGGTGTTTTAAACTTGTTATGTACAGAAGAAGCAGAAAATTCAGATTCATGTGTACCCCTGTACAGAGCTGCACTAAAAAATGACTGGAAAGCAGCAAAAAAGATCATAGATGACGAGCCGTCTATAGTGCGTGCCAATATCGCACAGGGATCGTATACTGCACTTCATGTTGCAGCCGGAGCAGGACATGTTCGCTTTGTGGAGAAGTTGATGGGTAGGATGGTGTTAAATGACTTGAGACTGTTAGACGAAAGAGGAAATACTGCTTTTTGTGTAGCTGCCGCCGTTGGAAACGTTAAAATTGCTAAAATTATGATGCGAAGGGATCCAGGGCTGCCAAAACAACGGGGTTTTGAAGGACATACGCCACTCTATATTGCTGCTTTGTTTGGACATCAAAAGATGGTGTCGTATCTATATTCTGAACCCACATATAGAGATTCACAAGAAGATCTGCCCAGGCTATTTTTCACAAGCATAGATAGTGGTCTCTACGGTAAGTTCCAACGTTTCTGTCCCTCGCGTGGATTTTTAATTAGAATGGTATTTTTTTTTAATTCAATTTTATACAAACGATACGACACCATCTTTTGATGTCCAAACAAAGCAGCAATATAGATGGTAAGTAATTTTAATCTAATTACGGAAGTAAGTGATTCAAACTTAAGTGCAAAGAGACACGTTCACTATCTTTGGGTTGACACATGCCATGCATTTGCGGTTGGAGGGAGTTTGCGCCTAGGGAGAAAAATTAGGATGTGGATGAAAAAGTCGGTGAATAAAGATTGAGGTTTACTGGTTACCCCAAAAAAGAAGAAGAATGGTGCTCGTCTATGACTTTTTTTTTATAGGAAGTGTGTATGCTCATAAATATTTTTATTAGAAGAACGTCAAAAATAAAACCACTTATTAGAAGATCGTTAAAAATTTGAATCTCTCATCCCTTATACTAGCCCTTTGGCACATGCTCATGCATGTGCCAATTGGTTTTCTTTTTTTATTTTATTTTTAGAATTAAGAAAAGATAACATGGGTAGTTATGTTCCATAAAAGTTGGACTTATTATTTGATTTTATTTTTAATTTTTTTAATATGAAAAAAATGTAAATTTACCATATTATCCTCATTTAATTAATAATTTCAATTCTTAATGTTTGAATTAACCAATGGTATTTTCAGGTATTTTGAATGTTTCACCATTCTCTGCCTTTTGCTTTATATATACTAGTCTCTCTACAAACGCTTCTACGCCTACGAAAAATACTTTTTTTTTTTAAATTTCAAATTTATTTTGAATTAAAAAAGATAATGGGTAGTTGTGTTCCATAAAAATAGGATACATTATCTGATTTTTCTTTTAATTTTTATTTTTTTAATATGAAAAAGTGTGAATTTACCATATCATCCTCATTTAATTAATAATTTCAATTCTTAATATTTGCATTAATCAACGGCATTTTCTGGTATTTTGAATGTTTCACCATTCTCTACCTTTAGCTTTATATATATATAGATATGAGAAATGCTATTTCCACCCACCTGTCTTATTTTCCCACCCACCTTATCTTCAAAATTTAAAACAAATTTATCTATTTGTAAAATGACTTTTAAGGACTTAGATTAAAAAAACACCTATTCTCCTTCATCCCTATCAAACCCTCCCTTCTCTCCCTCATTCCGACCAAACCCAAATCAAAATTCCAATAAAGCTTCAAAATTTCCAACTGGGTCCAATCCAATTCCATCAGATTTCTCCTCAGTTTCTGAACCCAAGGGCACAAGCCTTCTTTCTAATTATGACAGTTCTCTCTTATTATTTTTGTTCAGTGGCGAGACGATGAACATTGAGACTAATTTTCTTTATTTTTTTATTTTAATAATACTTTACAGAGGATCCCACGCGTTTTGATTGACAGAGGTTGAATGAAAGTAAGGAGAATTTGCTTGAATTAATAATTAGAGGGTATTTTAGGAATAATGGTGAGTGTAAAAATAGGATTGTATTTTTTCAAATTGACATAGTGGGTGGGAAGATAAGGTGGGTGGGGAAATAGGACGTGGAAATAGCAGCACTCATAGATATAGATACACAAATGCACACAATATTGATGGTGAATTTTTTTATAAAATAATAAATAAATTGTACATGGCTACAAAGGATATAAGATGGTAATGAATCACTGATCGATATGCATTTGAAGTGAGGTCGAAAATATTTTTCCATCACTATAAACATTTAAAATGAGGCAGAATTTTGAATAATATTCATTGTCAGTTAAAAATATATGCATCAAAATATCTCTAAGTAATGTGGCTTGCGCATATGAGTGCTTGCAGGTTTAGCCTCAAAATTGCTAGAAGATCATCCGGATTTTGCTTTAAAACGTGATCGTAATAGAAAGACAGCCTTGCATTTATTGGCCCAAAAGCCAAAGCCTTCATCATATCCACGAGGAAGTCCAGGAATATTTGCGAGCTTCAAAAGATGTGAGTTTATAATAATAAAGTATCGTGTTCATTAATTTTGTTCGTCTCAATTAGATATCTTAATTATTTTAAATTTATCTGATTTTTTGCAAAGATGATCTATGAATGAAGACTTGAAAGATAGATGGTTTGGATTGTTAAAAAATAATTCGTAGGGTACCATAAATGGTGTCCATCAAATAAAATTTAAAATTATTTGAGGGATCCCTCAATGGAAGGAGACAATATATATATAGGGGCGGATCCGTGACACTAAGTTTTTGACACAATTTTTAGGCCATTAGATTACTCAACTTTCAATGAATGAGATTAAATCTGACATAAAAAATAAATTAAAATGTTTTTCTCTCTCTTCTCTCTATTTTCTTGGGGTTGGTAAATTTCTCACCCCAAAATATTTTTTTTCTCTCTCCTCTTTCTCTTCCCCATCACGTTTTCTGCTAACTCTTTCTTTTATCAGACGAAAAAAAAAACTTGTTAATATTTCTCTCTCTTTCATTCTCTTTAACTGCAAGAAGAGGTACCTCTAGAAATGAAGTTATTCATATCAATGGGTTTCAAATTGTTGTCAATGTTTCTGAATCTTTGGGTATAGGATTTAGGGATTTTAATCTTTGCTTTCAACTTTGAACTAAGCCATTAAAAGCCTTAACACATAATATCGCCCTGGTCTTGTAAAAAGGAACTTGTAAATTGAAGTTATGTGAATCAATTTACCACCATTTCTCAAGTCTTATAGATAGTAGCAGTGAGGAAGTTTATGCGAATTCAAAATATTATTTGGGTATCATTCTTCTTCACCATGATATCCAAGCTTGTTAAAAGGTAACACAACTTGGCATTTTTTATACTAAAAAAAGGACAAAAAACAAAGTAAAAATTGGGACATTTCACCTAATATGTAGGATTTCATTAGAACATCAAGACACAAGGGTTTGAGCAGCTAGAGCAAAAAAATTGAAGAGATAAACGGAAAGAAAGAAACAGTGAAGAGCAAGAAGGGTTTTTTTGGGTTTTGATGAGAGAGAGTTAATAGAGAACGTGTTGGAAAGAGGAAGAGGAAAGAGAGAAAGAGATGATTTATTGAGAGAAATTTACCTTTCCGAGAAAATAGAGAGAAGAGAGAGAAAATTACTTTTATTCATTTATTTTTTATGTCAAAAAGTCATGTCAGGTATAATTTCAGTCATTGAAAGTGGAGTAATTTAATGGCCTAAAAATTGTGTCAAAACTTGTCTCAAACACGTAGTGCCATGGATCCGCCCCTATATATATATATCATGCATTGTGTTTCCAATGATCTGAACCATCTAGTTTTTGGATAATCTCAAAGATCATCTCTACAAAAAATTACTTGAACCTGAAACCATTTGGGCACTCAATTAGATAGTTGTTATAGTGTTTTCTTGAAGCACCTTGTTCATCTATTTTGTTAGTCCCAACTAGGTGCCATGATTTTCAATATGCGTCATTTTTTGCAAGGATGATCTATGAATGAAAACTTGAAAAATAGACGGTTTGGATTCTTAAAAAAAAAAAAAAAAATTGTAGGGGACCCTAAATGGTATTATTTGGGAGATCCCTCAACTGAATCTCTCTCTCTCTCTCTTGCGCTCTCTCTTTCTTTATATATATGTGTTAAAAAAATCCATATTTTGTGTTCATCACGGTATTAAGCACTGACTTTCTTTCACGATCACTACTACTACAGATAAAAATCCAGAACAAGCTTTAGTCAAACAACTCTGGTTTGAAGTTGCAAAACATGGAAAGGCAAAGCTAATTGATGTACTAACAAGTCCTTCGCATCTATTGTTTGACGCAATGGAAATAGGAAATTGCGAGTTTGTAGCTCAGCTTATTTACGAGTGTCCTGGTCTGGTATGGGAAAGAAATAGCAAAGGATGGACCATAATACATGCAGCAGTTTGGCATCGTCATGAGACTATCTTTAGTTTAATATATGAGGTAGGCATTGTCAAGAATGTGATAGCTACCTTTAAAGACAAGGAAGATGGGAGCACTTTACTTCATTTAGCTGCAAGATCAGCTCCGGTAAGTCAGCTGAACAGACTAGCTGGAGCAGGTTTTCAAATACGACGTGAATTATTATGGTTTGAGGTACCAAACTACACGCACGCTCTCTCTCTCTCTCTCTCTCTCTCTCTCTCTCTCTCTCTCTCTCTCTGTTTTAATTAGGACACTGCTTTGCTTAATTATTACATATAAAGAGTCATACTCCGTGCCGACAAATCATAGTCTGACATATGCAAAGTAGCTCATTAAATTGCAAAGAGAAAAGTTTATGTACACCCGTCGGACTGTGATTTGTCTACAGAGGGGAATGGCGGCTAAGTAGTTTTAGTTTAAGGAAAAATCTTGGCTCTCCTTAAATTAATGTACCAATTGTTATAAAATTGTTCAGTGTCTGCAAAAAATTAATACTCATAGTCGTACGATATTGCATCCTTGGCTAATTTATCATAGAAGTTTCTATAACTTTCACCATGATCTTGATTTTGCCTGTCTAGTTAACTGAAATTGTATTTTGTATACATGTTAATATTGCAATTAAGCAACCAATCTGGCATATGCAGGAGGTGAAAAAGATTGTTCAACCTTCTTATATACAGATGAAAAATTCAAAAGGCGAAACACCTCAAGAATTATTCACTTCTGAACATGCAACGTTGTTAAAAGATGGACAGACATGGATGAACGGAACAGCACAATCATGCACAATCGTATCAACCCTCATCGCCAGTGCTTTATTTGCTGCAGAAGTTACTGTTATTATGGGAAATCATCAAGTTAAATCGGCCCCGTTTCGAATTTTCATCATTTCAGATGCAATAGCATTTTTGTTGGCCCTAGCTGCAACGTTAACGTTCTCGGCCATCCTCACCTCACGCTATGCTGAAAGAGATTTTCTTAGTGCCTTATCATGGCGGTTGAAAATGGGACTCGCATTGCTCTTCTTTTCTATTACAGCCATGATGTTTACATTTAGCTCGGCCTTTTTTATTGCTTACGGTCATAAGGACGTCTTCTCTATTCTCGTAACTGTATGTGCAGGTGTGCCAGTGCTTTTATATGTTTTCCTGCAGTTTCCCCTTCTCAAGGACATATTTGCATCCACGTTCTCTTGCACGTCTATATTTAAACAAAGTGAACCCGTGCTACTTTAATTAATAAGGAACTCAAGAATCAATGTATTTAAATTTGTTTTCCCAGTATGTTTTTACTTGAATAAAATTTATTATCATCCTTCTGTAATGAATTTAACTAGACACTTGATGATGATCTGTTTACAAACTAATTATAACACCAAACTATGTGGGTGATAAGTTTGGGAGAGGATATGCTACCTCCATTTTCTTAAATTGGGAATAATTTTCTACATTGATTTAATTAGCCTAAAAGGCTTGATATATACAGTTTTTCTATTTAAACCTTGCACTTCTCTTTGTTCACCCCACATTCTAAGTTCACCCCAACTTCTAATTCAAAATTTCACAATTTCTAAGAAAACTCGACTATTTTCCCAAACTAACCCTAAATACACACCGAGCAGAAAGAGAGGAAAAAAAAAAAAGACTCGTCGACCTCACACCCCGGACCTCGCTATCTTACCCTCACCACTCTAAGTTCACCTCAACCTCACGTTACTTAAAGAGATAAAAACACTGTTGTCCAAATGTGTAGCAGCATTGAGAATGAACTAGGAGGTTTTGTGAAGAGAAGATGAGAGTGTAGTAGTTTCTTGGATTGAAAGAGGAGTAATCTAGCAATAGGGTGTAGAGGATAGTGACGGACCCAGTAATTTTTCAGCGGATGTGCAATTTTTAAAAGCTAAGAGCTCAAAAAAAAAAAAGAAAAAAAAAAGACAACTAAATATCCTTATCATTTAAACAATACTAATGTTATTCATAATCAACAGAGAGAGCTAAATAAGAAAAAAGAATTTGCTACTGATCTTACTAATACAGAGAGAGCTAAATAAGAAAAAAAAATTTATTAAAAAAAGAATAAACAAAATTGGCGTTTGCTCAAGAAAAAAAATATACGCATCCGACTTACTTTGGATTGGCGTACTCAAGAAGGAAAAAAACGCAAGATTCTTGTGATGCACACACACTTTGATGAAATTGAGTGATGTTAAATTGGTTTTTTATAAAGAGAATTCTCAATCCCACTTAAATAAGGAATTTCAAAAACCCAATTAAATAAAGAGAAGTCCCAAATAAAACCCAATTTGGCAAGAAGTATAAAGCCTTTTTAGAAGCCCACGAATGGCCCATCAGTTTCCCTATTTTTTTGGGTACTTTTTTATAATTATTTTTAAACCCTGGTCCAAAACAACATCGTTTTGGCCAAGTTTTTTTATTTTATTTTTTATTTATTTATAATTTCTATAAAGCAGCGCTTGGTCCAAAACAACATCGTTTTGGCCAGGCTTAGTTTTAAAAAAAGAAGCCCGGGCGCTACGCGCAGCACGCAAACGTGAGTCATTTGTGCATTTCATCGAAGAACTTGCGTGCGTCTCTAGTCTGAGTAGAGGTGCAACTCCAGCATCTCTTATGTAGTTTTTGGACGACTAGAGGTGCATGTGCACCTGCACAGGTCCGCCACTAGTAGAGGAGTTTGGATTTTTCTAAACTTTAATATGAAGAGTAGTGGAGTGTGCGTATAGATGTACTAGCTAGGGTTAAGTATCAAGTTGGATGACCTTTTTTGGTCTTTTTACATAATAATAAAACTTAAGAGCTTAATGATTTAAGTATTGGGGGTGAACTAAGAAAAGTGTGGGGTTTAAATAAAAAAACTCGATATATATACCAGGTTTACATAGCTTTGCAAGGAAACACAAATACTTGGAGCCTAAGCTAAGTCAATGACAAACTTTCATAAATTAAGAAAGCAAAATAACTTCCTATTTTAGAATTCTTAACACTCCCTCTTAAGTTGGACCATGAATATCTATAATGCCCAATTTGTGCACGAAATTAGGAAACGCAACATTGCCCAATGCTTTGGGGAGCAAGTCAACAAACCTGTGAGGATGAAGGAACAAATAAAGTAACAATTTCAACATCTTGAATCTTTTCTTTGATGACATAACAATCAATTTCAATATGCTTTGTACGCTTATGATATACTAGATTATAGTTGCAATGTACAAAGCAACGTAATTATCACAAAATAGTTTTGCGAGTCCAAGATTGGTAACGTGTGAGTCTTTGAGAAGGTATCGCAGCTAAGTTAATTCACAAGTTGCAGCATCCATGGACTTATATTATGCCTTAGCGAAACCACAGGGGAGAATTTTTTGTCTTTGTCTTCCATGAGATAACTGAGACTCCAAGAAAAATACAGTAACCTGATGCTGACCTCCTCGCTATAGGATAATTTGCCCAATTTGAATCACATAAGGCTCTCAACTCGCTCTTAGAAGAAAGACGCAGACCTTGTCATGGACTAGTCTTCAAATAACAGAGAACTCAAAATGCAGCATCCAAGTTGGCTTCCTTAGTTGATGTATAAACTGGTTTACAATATTGACTGCATAAGTGATGTCATGTTTGGTAATAGTAAGATAAATTAGCCTATCTACTAGCCTTCAAAAAGGTGAGGGGTAATACCTTATCTATTTGTAAGCTTCAAATTTTGTTCCATAGGAGAATAAACAGGTTGAGCACCCGACCATCTGGCAGGACCCGCCCCGAATTCACTCTCGGAATTCGAGTCGGACCCTGTGTCCATCCGACATCTGGCCGACGCTGCTAGACTGCCCTTCTTTCCCAAGAAAGGCAAAGACTTCTATCGAACATTTGGCAGAGTCTTCCCTGTAAAAGGATTAATTCCCAAAAAGAAAATCCACCTGTAAAGCAAGTAATAAAGAAATCCCAAACTTCTAGCAATAACATGTTAAAGAACACAAGTTTATACAGTTCAAAAGGTCTCATGCTAGTAATCCAACCCTAACATGGGCAATACTAGAGCATACTAAGTAAGTAGAATTAATTACAACAGAAGCTAGTTCCACGAACTACAAACAAGAAGTCTTAAGGAAGGAAACGGAGTCGTTGGAAGAAAAGCTCTATGTGGATTCATGGATCTTGTAGAGCTACAGTCTAGGGGCGAAAAAAAAGAAAGGTGTAAGTGGACAAAAATAAAATTTTAAACATAATCTATAATGAACATGCTAACCCCCCTTCGTTTAATAATACCAACCATGCAATTGAAATCCTTTATATAAGTATATTTTGATACTTGAGATATGTTGTAAATCCGAAATCCATATTATATCATATAATAAGGAAATTTCATAATCAAATACTCTCCCACAAACATACCCTTCCCAAGGCACAGGCTTGCAAAACATAGTATAAATCCAGTGATCAAGATATCCATCCCAAATATGAAACCACATAAAAATCATCATACCTGTGCAAGCAAAGTGCCCTCAATGCACATGCCCAACAAATCCAAAACCTGGTATACTTTCCTTTTAAAATATATATAAGAATATACATATGCACCACAGCTAAACATCTACCGGGAATGAATAGTCCAACATGGGGATTATTACAACTAAACTACATGACCGAATCCTCAATACACATGTGACTAGGGTAGAGCAGTCCAACACGAGAACTTTGCTCCCCAAACACGTACGGTAGAATCCTCAATAAACGTGCTGCTGAAATCTCCATCATACACAAGCAGACAGCCTCGCCAAGGGTTCTACAATCCACCCACCCAAGGGTGACTGGGTCTGACACACCTCCCTAGGAGCCTTCCGTGTGTCTTGCAGACACACCCCCAGAAGAGCCTTCCGTGTGTACCAAGTATCCAACTCAATCCAGATTTAGTTTTCATTTTTTATATAAAAATAAATAATCAAAAATCAAAAATGTAAGTTTGATTTCGGTTTTTGTTTACTGAACGAAGCCCAACAGCTGAAAGAATACACAAGGACCAACAAACTTGAGTTGGGCCCACAAATCAGAACATACAGCCCAATCTCATCATCCAAACCAACAAACAAAAAAAACCCATATAAGAATAAATTATTCGATATTACAGTAACACCTTGACATGCCACATGTTATGATCTTTGTGATTTTTGTAACACCATGTGGACATGTGCTAAGTAGTAATAAAGTAAACGATGGAAATTAAAAATATAAAGGAATTCATACATCCCGACCGGTTGTGAATGCTTAATGTAGTAATTAAGACAAATTAACTTAACATGAAGATGACATGGTTAATAGGGTTGTGGCAGATGGTGTTCGACTAGGCGAAGTTGGACAAGTCTGCTTTAAAACCATTGTTGGCAAGAAGCAAGTTTTTCTCCTCTCTTTTTCCTTAATCAGCTGCCCAGCAAACAACTCAAGCTTCTCCAATCTGGTCTTGCGGTTTTGGATTCTGTCTAGAAGAGCAAATGTTTGTATATTGTATGGTCTGGTGCCAATCTGCCCTGGAGGTTTAGGATTTAAAAGTTAAGAATTGAAGAGGAGAAATTGATATTTTCATTGTTTGCAACTTAAGCAGAGAAATTATTAAATGACTTGTGGAAAAAATCGTGGAAATTGAGGGTTGAGATTATTTCTATTGAGCAATAATTCGTTTTTCCTGATTCAATATACATAAATCCAAACACTGAAATTATTAATTATCACTATATTTATTCCTTTTTCTACTTCTTCTTCCAAGTGCAAGATAACCCCAAAAGGGGTTGCGGGTTTTTTTTCCCTATCAATTGGGGATGGTCTACAGGATTCATAACTACTACTCTTACGACAGGACGCTTACCTAGCCAACATTTACATGACGCGTACTACCATAACCCATCTATTTGTTTGATAATAATAATGAATTTTTCTATTATTCAATGGCCGATTAAGGCAACTAGATATCTATAGCATTGTATCTTATTTCTATATACATCATCATTCCCATAAACTAAAGGCAGAAAGACACAAAGACTAGTACAAAATGTAGAAAAGTTTTAGCAGTGAGTGAGTCACAGATTTACAGCAAGGGAAAGACAATGGAAACTTCTTACTTCTCACATTTCTTCTCCTATAATGCCAGTGAGCATTGATCCAGTCACATTTACCGGAGACGGGGTTGGGTCAATCCCGGGGCTAGCACCAGTTGTGCTCCCTTCAGGCTGATTGTTAACACAGCTTTCCTTTCCTAGCCTACACGGAAGTCAACTTCACAATCTCCTCCTAGCAATTAGCCTTTCCTGTTGTAAATCGGATTGTATTAATGTCTATATTATTTCCTACCTTAAGTAGATATCCTGTACTAGTATAAATAGGGACTTTGTGTAATCTGTTAAATACAAGGGAAATATATTTTCTACACTGATGGTTGAGGAGAACATTGCTCTCAGTTGATGAGGTGTCATCATCCACCAAAAAGCTACTTGTGGTTACATCTTTGAAATCCCAATCTACCAAATAACATGGCTTTGACATAACAGTGCTTGTTTCAATATCTCCAGAAAGTATTGCCACCACAAGTGACATCGATGGCCTCATCATTGGTGAAGCCTGAGTGCATATGAGAGCTGCTTTTATCAATCTAGTGTTGGAAGTTTGAAAGCAAATGTCTCACATTGGAGAAAACAAAAGGTTCCATATACTTTATAAGCATGAAACCTTAACATCAATTAAATAAAGATTGGTGGGCTGATGGGCTTGGTAATGAAGACTATCATGGTTGGCTTGCTTGATTAATATTAATATTTAAATAATCAAGACTTGAGCCTTGGGCCTTGGGTATCTGGAAAATAAAAGAAATATACCTAGCCCGAAAATAAACTAATTATTTTTTATTTTTCGGATTTCTTTGGCAGAAGTTAAATTCAAACCAGAAAGACATCTTTTTGTTTGAATTTGAACAGGTATAACTGATACTAACTGCTATTTTGAAAGGGTGTAATTCTATTATAAAACCACAAGTCCTAAGCCATAAGACGTATCTCTTTTTCCTTAAAACTATCTCATATTATTTTAAAGTTACCAACTGTATTGGAGAGAAGCACACCAACGTTCGCCAGAATTCAAGGATTCGGTGCTGGACCCTTGAATTATAGATAGTTGAATCCTGTTGAACTTCAAGCACTGAGAAGAGGCGAAATTCTGTCTTTAGGACATTTCAAATACGCAAGCCTCTATCTTCAATAAAAGTCAATATTCTGTACTTAATTTATATATTTGCACATTTATACAGATTTCGTAATTTTGCTACTGTTTATATTTTAAGAATTGTGCAATAATTTAGTGATCCTATAGTATAAAACATTTACTGATTATTTTCCTAACATCTAGTTGCGTCTTTTTCATCAAACTCTGTCAATCTCGGATCCACCAGCCCCAGACTCTGGTCGTTTTCATGTAGAGTCCATGCCAGAAAACATACATCATGGCATGGTCAAAAAGGAAAAAAATAAAGAAGTTTTCACAGCAATGCTAAAGTAAAAGTAGCTAGGCAAAGTTTTCCTACCCATTCAAGAAGATAAATCTTCTCAGGATCCAAGTTGTCGTCAGAATTTAGTCTCCCGCCGAGGATCTCCAAAGCAACAACCCCGAAACCAAAAACATCAGCCTTTTCTGTCAGACGTCCGCGCATTGCATACTCCGGCGCCAAATAGCCTCTAGAAGATTATCACATGCTTACTAAAAATGTTGCTTGGATTACACCCTCCCTAGTCATGATTAACAATGTATAACATAAACGAGGGCTTACATTATGCCTGCAACCCGGGTGCTCATGTGTGTTTTCTTGTCATCATAAAGCTTTGCCCATCCAAATTCTGATATTTTTGGGGAGAGTTCTGTATCTAGCAAAATATTACTGGCTTTGACGTCTCAATGTACAATCCTGGGCTTTTACACCTCATGAAGACAAGCAAGTCCTCTTGCTGTTCCCAGCAATATATTGAAGCGGGTAGGCCAGTCAAGGTGCAAGTCATTTCTTCCTGAAACAATACATGGAAAAACAACCAATGCACATATAAGAGAAAGAGGTAAAAAATAAAATAATGAAAATATGTTTTTGATATGAGAATTGGGGAGAGCTTTAACATATTTTAATTGTTTAGGATACTTAATTGAATAATCCCTCATACAGAGCAAAAACTAATAAAATCTAACTAGCATGAGTTTTCATCTTTCTTTATTTTCCATCAGAAAACCAACAGGCAGTGAAAGAAGATTTATTCTCAAGGAAAAAACTTGGATGTAACTTCAGAGTACTTCAAACTGCAGAATATTCTGATTCAGATAATTACTCTTTTGGTTTCTTTAATCTTCACTCCTCAGCAGAGAAAATTATAACAAACGGTTGCGTAAAAAACTTGGATGAACGTTTGGAGTACTTGAAACTGCAGAGTATTCTGTTTCTATGAAACCTACCAAAAAGTGCCTGATCAAGGCAAGATACTCATCAACCAAAATACGGTGGCTTCCTTCAATGCAGCATCCATACAATTTCACTAGATTGCGATGTTGGACTGCAGAAATCGTAGCAATCTCTGTTACAAATTGACTCTTCCCTTGGTGAGATGCTATTGAAAGTTGCTTCACAGCCACTACCCTCCCATCAGAAAGTGTACCCTATAAACAGAAATACAATGCAGTGACTGACATGAAAGGGAAGTAGAAAGAATCTATTTTGCTTCTCTCAATTTCTTTTTGTAAGAAGTCAAAGTCGTTACTTTACAGTAGCAGATATTGATGTAAAATAGATTTCACCTTATAAACAGGTCCATATCCTCCTTCTCCTAGCTTATTTGAAGGATTAAAATCTTCTGTTGCAGCTCTCAACTCAGCATAACTGAAAGTATTTGGTCGGGGACCTAATCCTAGAAGATCTGCATATTCAAAAGAGAGTATGACATAGGTTTAAATTTCGAAAAAACATATCAGAAGTATTTTCTCTCAAATATGCTTATCAACACTAGAAGGAACCTAGAACCGCATGCAGAATTAACCCTTAAGAATCTGCTCATTGCTATTTTACCTTCATCGTCATCTTTTTTTGATGTTTTTCACCGCATTTATAAAACTGCAAATAATAATAGCAAGATCACTACTCCGACGGGGACGCTGCAATACCAACTATCAACCCAATCCTGCTCTTCTTTCCTGGAGTAGTTGGTGTATCTGAGCAACTATCGACAGCTGATATTATATACCTGAATCACCTTGTTCAGGTATGCAACATGTTCCCTTACCAGCCCAGAAAAGATGAATATCTAGGTAATTCCGTCTAATGAGGTTGCCTTTACTTTAATTAGCTTAAGTTTTTTTTTTTCTTTATCAGCAGCCTTACTTGAATATAGATATCAAGTACACGCCTTCCTAGACTTTGTGAAGTTTGTGTATCGCGGCTAGCAGAAACCGTTTCTGCAAATTGCAATGTTACAGTATAAGGTCCATTCTGAAGACCCAGGCCATAGTATCTCAGTGAACCTGGGGACACTCAGTCTCGAAAAGCTCTGGTGTGAAATCTGCACTGGAGACTTGCGTAAGGTGGTTTCCACAAATGATTGATTCAAATTATCAGAAAAACCCGCATTGCTAACAGCCCATTTCTGTGTACTGGTTACATTAAATGTTGCTGGGCCAAGAGCTGAGTCTTCAGCCTCATACAATATGCCATCATTTCCTCTCATTTGTGGTCCTCCACACTTGGTTGAGAAGTTTGTATCTGTACAATTCAATGTAATAGAACAAGCTATGATTAGTGAAAAAACTTCAAACTAATGTAATAGCACAAGATATGCTTACTAGATTTATCAAGACATTCCTACAATATGTATACATAATGAGATAAGCAATGCCTACTGCTGTAACATAATCTTGCATTAAAAAAATAAATGCTAGTGAAATATAGAAGAAGATTACATCGTGGGGTATTTCGATTGCATGGAAAATTCCTCTGGAGGCAATTCAATCCAGGAAGACTGTAAACACAGAGAACAATTATTATTTATAATAATTAAACTGTAGTGGAAGAATCCATTAAAGTGCAAATGTGTAATAGCAATCACTTTATGTTTGAACTATCCGTCTAAAAAAAAGGGTATTTCGATTCAACTCAAGTTATGTTTGAACTGTCAAATGTGAAGTTGTTGACCACTAAATTCCTGCATAAAATCATTAATCAATCCACATATGAAGATGAAAATTTCGTGTTCAAGATCACAACATATCAGTACTTCAAATCCATCCCTTCTAATTTATTGAATTTCATTCATGTGGTATTATATATGCACAATGAAGGTGATTTGGACCATAAAAATGGAAGTGAAAGATAAAAAGGAGACATACAGTTGCGATATTGTGGTTAACCATGGGGGAAAGCTTCCTGAGAAATACTTGTAAGACAAATCTCTGCACATAACAATACAGAATGAGAAGGCACAAAAATGCATGAAAGTTCAAAGGAATTTAAGTAAGAAAAAGGCTGCCAGAATGCACGCGCACACACACAGAGTACTAGTTTCATTGCCAGTACATATAGCATACTTTTATGACATTAGGACTTACATAGTTTGACGTTGATTGCTCTTTTGGCTTGGAAGAGGTCCAGACAGACTATTGTTTCCAAGAAATCTGGCCATATCAATTATAGGAGGCACCCAGAAAAAAAAAAAAAAAACAAAGAAACAAACAAAGAAACAAAGAAACAAGAAAAAGGTCAGATGAACGACTAAGTTTCTGAGCAGGAAATTCAATGGCATAAGTACAGAAAAGGGGAATAATGAAGGCAGGCCTTATTACAAATATGTAAGAGAACTCATGTTGAACAAAGAACTTGGGAGTTCGCCTGTTAAATTGTTGAAACCCAGATCCCTGCTGCAACATGAGTGATAAGTTAAAGGAACAATTAGAATGATAAGAAAATTAATTGGTATCTTTGGGATTCAAGCTTATATATCTGCTGGAACGTACAGTATCTGTAAACGTTGATATTCTCCAAAATCAGCAGGGATGCTACCATTGATTAATGTATTCCGTAGAACTCTGTTACACCACCAAAAAAAAAAATTAGTGGACAAGTAAATAGAGTAAGATTTTCAATTTGAAATGAAAACAAAGTTTGATTACAATGCATGAATGAATGAGGTGTTAACTTACAAATCAGTTAAGTTCTTCAAATTTCTTATGAAATCAAGAGACGAGCTCACATAATATATATGACTGATTCGCCTTCATTATCATACACAAACATAAATGATGCCCAGTAAATGGAGGGGGGAGAGAGAGAGAGAGAGAGTATAAAATGTCTTAAGCACTTGCCCTTACAGAGATTTCAATGAAGTCAGTTGAGAAAAACTGGTTGGTATTGGGCCTTCAAAAGAGTTCCCTTGAAATCTCCTACAAAAACATTTGAGATGCTTGTGAATAAAAGACCCATCTCAGCCATGCAGATTTGCTTTCATAAACTGCAGAAGGTTAAAAGTTTGCCATAATTACAAAGAAGTCAGTTTTCTCCAATTCCCAATGAAAGAAGGTATCTTTCCTAAGAAAGGATTGTCTGATGCATAGCTAAAATTCAAAAAGTTGACTCATAGTAAGCTCATCCCAGAATAGAAATCTCAAAGCACTGAATAAACAAAAAACTTGCAGGATTTTCATTTTGATGAGCTTAGCAAATGTTGAAGGAATTTCGCCACCTAGTCCACAGCTGTCCATGTAACTGTGAAAATAATAAACTGATTGCTACCAATTTCGTACGATAAACGCATTCCTTGGTCATCGATAATGAATTAACAAATAAATCGCTCCTTTACGAGAAAATAATTACACATTGCAAAATGTGATTCAAATTCGATGAGTTAAATGAAGCACTCACAATAGCCCGAGATTGACTAAGCTACCAAGTTCTGAAGGGAGTGTTCCGGAGAAATTATTTGATCCAAAGGACCTGCAACAAGTCATGTTGAAGAGGTATAGAATTAAATGATAGGGGATTCTATATTTAACATGTCCCAATAGAGCATTTCTCAGTTGTCTTTGCTTACAGCATAGTCAGCTCCTTAAGGTTTCCAAGGTCCTTGGGGATGGGCCCAGAGAATGAATTGTGGGCAATTGACCTGAATGGAAATATCAATTAAAGATATTAGCACCCGTTTAAAATTCAGGATAAAACAGAGTAATTTTATGTATAGTACTATGTGCTTCTTTGGCCATATGGTATAACTCACTTGGGAGTCTATGTTTAACTACTTACAATACTGTCAACGCAGACATATTGCCGATGAATGCTGGTAGTGGACCGGTGAAATAGTTCAGATCAAGTTTCCTACAAGAATTGAAACAAAATGCAATGACCAGCTATTAATCTCTGAGTATAAAAAATATTCGTGACAAAATGCAATGTTCTGCTTAGTTTTCTAAACTTGAAAATTAATTGATTTGCTACAGTCAACAACACAAGACTAAAGAATATGGAGAGAGAGAGAGAGAGAGAGAGAGAGGGGAGGGTAATAACATACAGTTTGGTAATGTGGCAGGTAGTATTTTTGTCGTAAGTACAGTCACAAGTGATGGCTGGATTATTCTCTGGCTTTTCAAACTCGCTTCCATTGATGGCAAATCCAATGCATTGCTCTCCTCCACTGATAGGCAGGGCTTGCATGTCCCATTGCTTGAATATTGAGATCAAGGCCGTCACTGCATTCTCAATTCAATCATTGCGTACACATCAATAACATATTTATGCTATACCTGAAAGATGGCTAGTACCTTCGGATGGATCGGTAGTAGCATTTTGAGCCATGGACACATGAAACCAGAAGCAGCTGAGAAAGCATAGACTGCAAAAAGAAGCCAAAGGACGCTGAAAGAGGCCATTGTTGTTTCAGACTTTCAGTCAATCTCAGTGTTCGAAAAATCGGCGTAGGCGGGAGGCTAGGTGGCTCGGCGGTCGCTAGGCAGGCTCAAGGAGACTAGGCTGTCTCTGGGAAGGCGCGAGGCGGCTAGGCGGTAGCTAGGCGGGCGCTAGGCGGCTAGGCGGTTGCTAGGCGGTATCTAGGCGAGCGCTAGGCGGCTAGGCGGCTAGGCGGTTGCTAGGCGGTATCTAGGCGAGCGCTAGGCGGCTAGGCGGCAGCTAGGCGGGTTGGGTCTTTTTTCGTTGCCGAACCCGGAGGACGAAGCAGCCGAAACCAAAGAAAACAAATTGAAGCTTGAGTTGATAGAGAAGCGAAATGGCTTGACTGCGAGTGCAAGTTCCGTACTCTGCGAGTGCAAGCTTCGTGTTCGTGTGGAAGAGCTGCGCGGCTATACGTTTAAGATATTCGAATGTCTTTGAATCAGCAATAAAGAAACAAGGCCTTATTGGATATTTTGGACGACAAAATGTCAAATTGTCAAGGATGATGAATTCCGAGCAGTTTGATGATGTGGAAACTGAGCCCTACTATTAATAACGTCATCATAGAATCGATTTTTTTAACAAAATTATTCTTTTACTATATAATTATTCTTCTTTTATTTGACACAAGTTTTCAACCATTAGATTAGAGTACAATGAATGGCTAAAATTAAACAAACTAATTTTTCATATATTTTTTTAAAATATAATTATACATTGTAATTAATTTTTTATTGACTTTCCCATTCCATTTTCTCTCTTTGTATTAATATTTGTCTTTTTTTTTTATACCCCCTGAAAATGTATTTGAGTCTCACTTTGCCCTCTGAATAAGAACAGATCCATGTACAGGCTAGGCTGGGCTCTAGTATGGTGTAAATTTGTTAAAATACTAAACTTAGTACAAATTTTATAAGCTAATCCTACTCCAAAAAATATTAACCCACAATCTCTTTGTCTTCTAGCCTGTGATGGTTTTTTGTTTAATATTAGCTCACCTCTTTTGACTATAAAAAAAAAAATTATTTATGACTGCTTTTGGAACAAATAACATGGTAGTAATAATAAATTACTATAAAAACAAAATGGGAAATATTTAATGTCTACCAATATGAAATTTTAATATTTTTTTCATGCAATATGTTCCCTAGCTAGTAGCCGTAAACCCCCTTTCCTTTTTTGCCAAAATAAACTGCAAACCCCTCTTCTTTGGATTTTACAAGTACCAACTAATTAAGTGGTTTTGAAGTTTAAACTCCAAGGCTTGAGGTTAAATAATGGCTGGTCTGGCCCCTCTGTAGTTTGGATTGCTTCTGTTGAATTGCATTTGCATCGCTTCTTCTAGCTGGGTAGTATTTGCCTCACTTTGCTTCATTTTTTTTCTTAAAGATGTTATTTTATTATTTTATTTGTTACTTTCTGGTTTTGAAATATTTTAAATGCTATTATATTATTATTATTATTATTATTATTATTATTATTATTATTATTATTATTATTATTTTACTTGGAGTCTCCAAAGCCAAGAAAAATATTAGCCCACATTCCTCGATCCGTCCTTGCCCTTGAAACTCATTTTGTCTCACTGTACTTCCTTTTCCACACATATTTGCCTTACTCTGCCTCGATTTCGGTGAGGCCAATAACTTAGGATCAAAAAAATTAAAAATTCAATTAAAAATAAGATTAAATATTTAAAACATAATGTATATTAATTGATTTTTTAATTTTTAATTAATATTTTGACCGGAATTTGTTGGCCTCGCGGGAATCTAAACAAAGTGAGACAAATACATGTGAAAAAAAGAGTAAAGTGACACAAAATGAGTTTCAAGGGACAAGGGGAGACTCAAATACACTTTCAGGGGGCATGTCATAAAATAAGCCTTAATATTTTGGGAGCTTTAAGCCCTATTTATGTCACATCCCGGGATCGGCTCCGTTGTAGCACGATATTGTCCGCTTTGGGCCCCCCTCTCTGCCCTCACGGTTTTGTTTCTGGGAGCTCACGAGCAACTTCCCAGTGGGTTACCCATCCTGGGATTGCTCTGGCTCCTAACTCGCTTAACTTCGGAGTTCCTACGACTTCGAAGCTAATGAGCTCCCAAAAGGCCTCGTGCTAGATGGATGCGGGTGTGCACATATAAGGCACATCACCCCCTCTCCGTTGGTTGATGTGGGATCTTACAATCCACCCTCCTTAAGTGCCCGACGTCCTCGTCGGCACACTCGCACCACACGGCAGAGTGACTCTGATACCAAATTGTCACATCCCGGGATCGGCTCCGCCGTAGCACGATATTGTCCGCTTTGGACCCCCTCTCTGCCCTCAAAGTTTTGTTTCTGGGAGCTCACGAGCAACTTCCCAGTGGGTACTTCGGAGTTCCTACGACTCCGAAGCCAGTGAGCTCCCAAAAGGCCTTGTGCTAGATGGATGCGGGTGTGCACATATAAGGCACATCACCCCCTCTCCGTTGGTTGATGTGGGATCCTACAATCCATCCCCCTTAAGGGCCCGACGTCCTCGTCGGCACACTCGTACCACACGGAAAAGTGGCTCTGATACCAAATTGTCACATCCCGGGATCGGCTCCGCCGTAGCACGATATTATCCGCTTTGGGCCCCCTATCTATCCTCACGGTTTTGTTTCTGGGAGCTCACGAGCAACTTCCCAGTGGGTCACCCATCCTGGGATTGCTCTGGCCCCCAACTTGCTTAACTTCGGAGTTTCTACGACTCCGAAGCCAGTGAGCTCCCAAAAGGCCTCGTGCTAGATGGATGCGGGTGTGCACATATAAGGCACATCACCCCCTCTTCGTTGGTTGATGTGGGATCTTACAATTTAGTATCCTACTTAAAAAGGTAAATTCAAAAACTATGATTCTTGTTAAAAACATGAGTTTTCAAAGAGTGATTTTAAGATGATAAACTTGTTTGGTATTGAACTCCAAACTATTTTCAAGATCTAAAAAAATTGAAATTAAATGAGCCCAAGAGAATATGTTTTTTATGACAACATAAGTTAAATGAGCTCAAGAAACACTATGGCCAAAATACAAGGATGGGATTTTGCTTCATCTTTTGTATTGGCTTATATAAGCCACACTTAGACCGTTTTCTTTCTAGGGTTTGAAGAATCCAACTTTGGAGTGGGTTTGAGAGGAGAGAAATCTCCACTCTACCATGCTAGAACCAGGCACCAAGAGGAGAGGGCTAGCACCTTACCTCCTCTTGGTCATCTTCTTCATCTCTTACACTACGTTTGTGTGTATGAACCAGAGGGTATCTACTTTGGTACCTTGTGAAGACTCTATGAAGCAAGCAACAAGGAAGAAGGTCTTTCCAATGGTGAAAACTTGGAGACCATCCAAGAGAGCTTCAAGGATAAGAAAGTCTCATCCTTTCCTCCCTTTCTTTTGTGCATAAGTGAGATTAGACCTAGAAAGATACTTGGAATTTATTAGCATTAGGCTTAATAAGATCTAAAAGTCACTTCCGCCTCTTTGAATGTTTGATTCATTTATGTTGTAGCTTAAAATCCATAATTTTAAATTTAAGTGCATGTTTCCTTCAGAGGGTGAGTTATGGAGTCTCCTTAGAGGTTTGCAAATGCCTTGGGCTAAGGGTATTATAGGACCCTTGATGTTGAATGTGACTCTTCTATCTGTTGTTTCTCTGATGGCTAAGGCTTCTGGAGAAATGAGGAAACAAGTATGGAGACAGTGAAGAAGTTCTTGGAGAAATAAGGTGAAATGGCAATGACAATGGATGGGCTGCAGGACAAGTTCTTTGAGTCCTTTATCATGGAAGGCATTAAAGTTGATCTCCTTGAACCCGGTCGTATTGTTTGCTCCTTCAAAGTACCCCCTCGTTTACTGAAAGGAGGCAATTTCATGCATGGTGGAGCTTATGCTTAGCCTAGTTAGGAAGTTGAGATTGAGGCCAAGGCTTTACGAGTTTAGAAGGCTGTTGATGTTGCCAGTGTTGAGTTAAGGAAGAAGAAGACATGCTCAGGGCCATCATACCAAGTACCTTGCTCTCGCTAGCAAAATCTGAACAACTTGGAAGTTGGAACCGAGACAATTCAGTCTGTGTTCCTATGTAAAGATTTTTCGACATTGAATAAATTTAACTGAATTATATAAATTCACAGTTTGAGATACAAACCAATGGTCAAATTTTCATCAGACTCGTATATAATATTGAGAAGTCTTTTGGTGTTGTCAATGTTGGGGAAATATTGTTGTCACTGGTGCTTCTCTCTACACTAAATAAAGTGTGGACAGCTTGGAACCAACCATTCAGTGTTTCGATTTACAAATTTGTGCTCATGATTATAGTTCACATAGTTTGACATGCAAGCTATGCTCAATTGCATCGCTCCTCAGACTGATACCAATTCAAAAAAGTTAAAAAAAAAAAAAAACCATAAGTTTTAATTGCTTAACCTTTTGATTGTAACATGATACAACTGAATCATGAAAAAAGAATTGACTATTTGAGTCATAATTCATCAAAATCGCGTTCCTCATCGTAATTGTATTCGTCATCATAGTTGCATCCATTATGTTCGTCATTTGCAACATATGTATCATCATCATGGCCTTATCTTGTAAGTCTTTACTAAAGCTTTATACAATAATACTAACCTTGTTCAGCCATTGTAGCAGTAGAGTATCTTGATTTCGTCTAGAGAGTCTTCTACCCTATGCAGCACTTTAGTTTCTCTTTCTATTAAATAGGGTGAGATCTGATTTGAGAGAGTATTTGCTGCAAGGGGAGGGACCTCTATTTATATGTGCATCACTCATAAAGCTTTGCCTATCAAGAAGCGTTTGAGTGTCCTTTTTGCATTAGAATAGGTTTGTTTCAATCCATGTTATATTAGGAATCCTGATAATACTTGTGTTTAACTTTAATAAGCTTTGTACAAGTATTATCTCATAAGGATTGAGTCCTATTTCCTGATCAAACCAAAACTCGAATCCTCTTGGGATTAGAAGATCATCTTTTATGGGCTGAGACAATAAATCGTCTTACATTCTCCCACTTGATCGATTAATCCCAAAGTTTTGTGTTGATCACTTAAGGCCTTTGTGAAATATAACTCAAACTGATTCCATCAAGCAATTGTCAATTTTAAAGAATGAAAAGGAACCATCAAGACTTCACTGGATATCTAATGCTCCAGGATCTTTATAATTACATTAATCATTCTTTAAAACCACATAAGCTTCAATCAAGATTAAACAGAAAAATAAACATGTTCTACTGTAAAGCTTTATGAACATGTTCATTCAATGTCCCTTAATTTGACTACTAAGGTCTTATCACTTTTAAAATGATATCCTGTCATGAATGAAAACCGTATGCAGATATCTTTAGCTAGCTTTCTGCTTAATTCATTCAAGTATTTATAAGCATATACATATATAACATTTAAGCATGTAAACTGTTTTAATGAGAAAACTTCATTTCTGAATCACAAAATAAAATAAACATCCATCGAAAACCATAACCAACTGTGAATTAAGGCTATAACAGAAAACTACTCAAAACTTAACAAGGCTCCCACTGATTTAAGCATTCAAATCATTCCTTAATCCCATGCTCATAACATGCCTGTGAAACACTGCATTTGGGATTCCTTTTGTGAGAGGGTCTGCAATCATTCTGTCTGTACTGATATGACTTATATTAGTATAGCCTTGAGCAATTTTCTCCTTCATTATTATGAACTTGACATCCAACAGTCTCGAACCCTTTGTTCTTTTGTTTCCTTTTGCAAACAAAACTGCTGCATTGTTGTCATTCCATATTTGAATTGGTCTGTGTATTGATTCAACCACATTCAAGCTGATGATGAAATTTCTTAACCATATGGCTTGAGAGGTAGCTTCATAGCATGCTAGAAACTCAGCAAACATAGTTGAACCTGCTGTCAGAGGTTGTTTTACACTTCTCCACGACACTGCACCTCCGCCAAACATAAACACAAAACCTGATGTAGATTTTAAGGAGTCTTGACATCCTGCAAAATCAGCATCTGCATAACCTTGTAATTCCAGTGTATCACTTCTTTTGAATGTCAGCTTGTAATCTTTTGTCCTTTGCAAATATCTTAACACTCTTTTCCCTGCAATCCAGTGAGCTTGTCCAGGATTAGACTGAAATCTTCCTAGCACACTGACTGCAAAGGCCAAGTCAGGTCTGGTACCAACCTGCGCATACATTAAGCTTCCAACTAGTGAAGCATATGGTTTATCAACCATTTCCAGCTTTTCTTGCTCAGTCTCAGGTGCTTGTTCAGTGCTCAGTTTATCCCCTTCTGAGATAGAAATGTCACTTCCTGTGCAGTTTTGCATATTGAATCTCTTGAGCACCTTTTCTATGTAGGATTTTTGTGATAGTCCAAGTACCCCATTCTTTCGATCTCTGCTTATATCTATGCCTAAAACATATGATGCCTCAGCTAGATTAGTCATTTCAAAGTTCTTAGATAGGAAATTCTTGCAGTCATGTAGCATGGTGAGGTTTGTGCATGCTAGTAGAATGTCATCCACATACAGAACTAGTATAATGAAATGTCTCCCACTCATCTTCATGTATATGCATTCATCTAAAACATTCTCAACAAAACCAAAATCTTTCACTACCTTATTGAACTTTAGGTACCACTGTCTAAAGGCTTGTTTTAATCCATAGATTGATTTGCATAGCTTGCAGACCAAACTTTTTCCCCCTTCTTGAACAAAACCTTCAGGTTGTACCATGTATATGTCTTCTTCCAAATCTCCATTTAGAAAAGCTGTTTTGACATCCATCTGGTGCAAGTGGAGGTCAAAATGTGCTACAAGGGCAATAATAACCCTTAATGAATCTTTGGTTGAGACTGGTGAGAAAGTCTCATTAAAATCTATTTCTTCTTTCTGTGTGAATCCCTTTGCAACCAACCTTGCCTTATACCTGTCTATCTGTCCTTTTGAGTCCAATTTCGTTTTATATACCCACTTACAACCAATTGGTTTGCAACCTTGGGGTAAAGTTACAAGCTTCCAGACTCCATTTTTCTCCATTGGATTCAGTTCTGATTTCATTGCTGCAAACCAGTTTTCTCTCTTTTCACTTGTCATGGCCTGTTTGAAGGTTGCAGGATCTTCTATGATATTCACATCATGTTCTGCTCCCTGCAAGTACACAAAATAATCATCTCCTAAAGCAGGTTTTCTTTGCCTTTGTGATCTTCTTAGTTCCACGTTAGGTTCTGGATTTTCTACTTCAGGTGCTTGAGCCATGACTTGGTTTTCTGCTGGCAGTGCTTGATCGTCATTTAATTCCATTGGTTCTGCAGTTTCAAGTCCATTTGTATTGATCTCATCAGTGTGTACCAGCTGAGTATTGCTTGAATCAATTTGAGGTAGTCTGA
Source organism: Prunus persica (assembly GCF_000346465.2). Classification (NCBI taxonomy): domain Eukaryota; kingdom Viridiplantae; phylum Streptophyta; class Magnoliopsida; order Rosales; family Rosaceae; genus Prunus; species Prunus persica. Next base: position 1,498,541 of record NC_034010.1, on the reverse strand, counting down.
CAATATCTTCATTCGAAATCTGTGGCATGTCATGGTTCAAGGTTATTTCTTCAAAACTGAAACTTTCCTCCTCATCTATTTCTTGGTCAGTTTCTATAAAGACTGCTCTTGAGGTTTCTATGAATCTGGTAGTGTGTTTGGGGCAATCAAATATATATCCCTTTGTTCTTTCAGGATAGCCAACAAAATAACCACTTATGGTTTTTGGATCCAACTTCTTTTCTACAGGATTGTAAGGTTTTGCTTCTGCTTTACAACCCCATACTTGCAGATGTTTAATGCTAGGCTTCCTTCCATTCCAAACTTCATAGGGGATTCTATTTATGCTTTTGGTTGGAGTTCTATTTAGAATGTAATTTGCTGTTTTTAAGGCTTCTCCCCAAAGAAAAATTGGTAAATTTGTACAGCTCATCATGCTTCTTATCATGTCTTTCAAGGTCCTATTTCTTCTTTCTGAAATTATATTTTGCTGAGGTGTACCTGGATTGGTATACTGAGCTATGATTCCTTCTGAGCAATGTAGGTTTCCTTGAGAGATTTAAATTCTTTAGGCAATGAATTTAGTGCAAAATGGACCATCATATCTTCATCTACTGTCATATCCAATTCCTGTAGTTTTGGCCCTAAGTCAATCAAGTTCATGATATGAGCTCTCACATAACCTTGCCCATCATATTTCATATCAATCAATTGATTCAGCAAGGTACTCTTGACAGCTTTTTCGGATTCCTTAAACCTCTGTGCAATTGCCTCATAGTATTGCTGTGCATTCTTAGATTTAGGAATACTTCCTTTCACTGATGAAGACATAGCCCTTTGCATGATTAACATAGCCATCTTGTTTGCCTTTTCCCAGTTGGCAAACTTAGTCTTTGTTTCAGCAGAAGCATCTGCAGCTGGTTCTTGAGGAGGTTTCTCTTTGAGCACAAAATCGTAATCCAGAAAGCCTAAAGATATTTCCAGATCCTATTTCCACTTGCTATAATTCGATCCAGTCAAGGTTTCGATGGAGTTGTGATTCATTGTAAAATTTGCAGTACAAATTAAACAAAATTGTCCCTAAATCTTTACTTAAACATGTCAACTTATACATGTGGGTTTAAGTTTAACGTGTTCCAAAACCCTAAACGGTTAACTATACAGGCTTCCTGCGCAAGTAACTCACATCTATGGATGTAAAGATACTTACAAGCCAGTGCAACTAACTCTCCAGATTGTTCCATCAGTGGTGATCAATCTGTAAAATTTCCACCTGTGGATGGAGAATCATATAGAAGGCTACAAACACTGATGCAATTTTCTGACCAAACTGTCAAATTCAAGAACTCCTACATAGCCTGAGCAGCTGTGGCTTACTCATTCCGCATAGCAGTTTTCAAATTATTGGTCAAAACTTGATGAGCAGAGATAACCTTATGCTTTTAACGGTTAAGATTTTTAAAACAAGGAAAAACTGCATACTTTTATAGCTTATGATCAAATGGTTAGATTAAAGGACAAAAGCCTAGAGCTCTGATACCACATGTAAGTCTTTACTAAAGCTTTATACAATAATACTAACCTTGTTCAGCCATTGTAGCAGTAGAGTATCTTGATTTCGTCTAGAGAGTCTTCTACCCTATGCAGCACTTTAGTTTCTCTTTCTCTTAGATAGGGTGAGATCTGATTTGAGAGGGTGTTTGCTGCAAGGGGAGCGACCTCTATTTATATGTGCATCACTCATAAAGCTTTGCCTATCAAGAAGCGTTTGAGTGTTCTTTTTGCATTAGAATAGGTTTGTTTCAATCCATGTTATATTAGGAATCCTGATAATACTTGTGTTTAACTTTAATAAGCTTTGTACAAGTATTATCTCATAAGGATTGAGTTCTATTTCCTGATCAAACCAAAATTCGAATCCTCTTGGGATTAGAAGATCATCTTTTATGGGCTGAGACAATAAATCGTCTTACATACCTGGCTTCAGCCTCTTCACTGTATCCATTACTTTCATGCTCAAAATCATCATCATCATGGCTACCTTCAAAACTGTTATTCTCATTTGACAGTTGCATATCACCATGACTGCCACAATTAGACTTTGTGCCTTCTTTGAATGCAGGTGCATAACCCTGATTTTACACATGGGGAAAAAAAATTAGAAGTTCTAGCAATTACTCGCAGAAAGACACCTCTATTCTCTAAAACCTACCAGGATTCTAACTAGGAACTACATTGCATGGCAAAAAAAACTATTAACCATGTAAAAAGATGAAAGATTTTCCTATTTTTTTAAGTCTCTCGTTAATTGCCCAATAAGTAAACAACCTGCACAATTGATCATTCTTTTACGTATTAAGTTCTATCTTGCCATGGTTTGTGACACTTGTATATACCTTTATTCCATTAAACAGGAATTTGGTGTCTGCACACTAACCAGACATTAAGGAAACAAAAAATATATTGAACAAGTAACATCATTTGACAATCGAAATTAAACGTGCCATTAGATTTGATTCGCTTTTAGTCGCTTGTAGTCTGTGCATCAGTTAACGAGACCTTGGATGTTGACAGAACTTTATATGGGATTTGCAAAGCATGAATAAAGCAAAATTGATTCTAAAATAAGACACATAAAAGATGCTTACAAGCTCTTCATTTAATTTATCCAAAGCATCATAGTTGATTTTTGAACTCAGCCTCTGCAAGAACAAAATGTCACATTAGTATCTGTTAAATAAATTATAAGTAGGACAATCAACATTGCAGGAAAATTTAAGCACCAAAAATCCCATAAACCAATTTATTAACTTACATTCTAGTATCCATCACAGTAGAAACTAGGGGTGGGCATCTCATCCGAATTATCCACGTACCGACGGTTTGGTTTGGTTTGGTTTGGTTAAATAATTATTTTTTAATTTTAATTATTCCGATCCGATCCGTACTGAAATAATTGGTTTGGTTAACGGAAACAAAATTCCTAACCTGACGGAAACCCGTACCGATCCGATATTTATACTTATTTTATTATTTAAATACAAAACAAGAAACCAAAGGTAAATACAACCAGCATTTTGTATCATTCTTTTATCACTACTGTATCACTTCTTTCTCACCATTGTATCATTACTTTATCACCATTTTAGCACTGCTTTATCACCACTGTATCACTTCTTTATCACCATTGTATCACTTACCTGGGTACTGTAGCACTTTTTGGTCAGAGAGGAATTTATGAACTTCCTATGTTTTCCCGTTTTGACCTTTGTCGCTTTTTTACATGCAACTTTCCAATTGTTGATCCAAATTTTATGTTCTTTATATGGTTGGATTCAGCATGAAAAACTAAAGAATCTACGCGGAACAAATGTCAAAATCATTTACATAAATGTAGATAATTCAATAAAAAGAACACTCAAAAGTTCAAATAACAAACACAAGTGACTCCTAATACATCTTGAGTACATATTGAATGATATAGTGACTAAGTTATTTGATTTCATACTTGGATGAATTTGACTATTGAATTTTTATATTTTACAAGGATAATTTGGTGTATTTGTTCAAGAACTTATGTTATGTGAAAGTATTATAAATTGTATTTTTATTAGTATGTTTTTATTATGGTACTACTGGTGTACCGACCAATCCGAACTGAATATTAGGTTAACCGATCCGAAGTCTACCGAAGTCTTTGGTTTGGTTAATGGAAGAGCCTTCTACCATTCCTAACCGATCCGTGCCCAGGCCTACTTAAGATTAATTGAATACACCATGCTACCAGACAATTTATTGAATTACTAATTTACCCTAATATAAAATGACCAAAAAGAATATATTTAATTGTGAAACAAATATAATTTTAATAAGTACACTCTACTCACCATCTTCAACCATAATCAAAGAAATGTTGTCACATATTGATTCCAGTATGCAACAAATAAAAGAAAAAAAGAAAAAAAGAAACCCTGCCACCTTGGCTTCATATATACTTAATTTCAAGAGAGGGCAACATTCATCTTTCATAGGAACACCCCCAGGCAAGTCAAAGAGCACGATGACATGAATTTGGCTCATATAACTATAAACCTATTGTAGGGCACTTAGGTCTCAATTAGGGTTGGATAATCACGTAACTTGACTCAGGGCTTTACGATTTAGGTTTCGCTCTCAATCTTGGGCTCTGAGAAGATTTAATTAAGACACCCAAAGGAAAATGAGTAATTTATTTTTTCGTTTTTGCACAGTAGAATTAAATTAGTAACATATTTAAATATTCACTGAAGAAATAAAAATTAATACGTAATCACTAATTAAAGTGATTCAAAAAGGCTAAGATATTACTCAATCACGTATATTAAATTAAAGAAATTGGCCAAAAAAAGAAAAGTAAAGAAACTAATTTTATATTTTGAAAATTAAAAAAAAAAACATAAAAACAAAAAAAAAAACCTCTCCCGACGAAATTTCGTCGGCAAAGGTAAAATTCGTCAGGAGACGTCTAATCCGACAAACATTTGCCGGCATAGACCTGTGCCGACAAGAATTCGTCGGGAGTGTTACTTTCCTATTTACAAGGTATAGCCGGGCGGCTATACTTAAAAATATTTTTTTTGGGGTATAGCCGTTCGGCTATACTGTTAAGATATTATATTTTATAGTATAGCCGGTCGGCTGTACTTAAAAATATTCTAAATATAATTTTTGGAGTATAGCCGTGCGGCTATACGGTTTAAATATTATATTGAAGGAGTATAGCCGCCCGGCTATACTATTTGAAGGTATAGAATAGTAAATAGAATATTTCAAAGGTATAGCCATTGAATATATTATGTTTTAATTACTTGTATTTATCCAGTGAAGAATTAGTATTTAAATATTTGAATTAATTTCATAAAAATTACTTAATTAATTATATATAATGATCTTAAAGAATTTTGTGGAATTTAAAATTATTTTAAAAAGAGTTTCAATTATTTAAAAATTCTAGAAAATTATTTTAGTATTATTCTAAAAATAGAATTTTAGTCTCCAAACTAAAAATCCAAGTCTCGAAACAAAAACCATAGCTTTCAAACTTATCCGAACTTGTTCCAAAGCCGTTCGCAAGCCTCGAACCCTAACTGTAAACCTATTGTAGGGCATTTAGGACTCAATTAGGGTTGGATAATTACTTAACTCGACCCAGGTCTTTACGATTTAGGTTTCACTCTCAATCTTGGGCTCTGAGAAGATTTAATTAAGACATCCAAAGGAAAATGAGTAATTTATTTTTTCGTTTTTGCACAGTAGAATTAAATCAGTAACATATTTAAATATTCATTGAAGAAATAATAATGAATACTTAATCACTAATTAAAGTGATTCAAAAAGGCTAAGATATTACTTAATCACGTATATTAAATTAAAGAAGTTGGCCAAAAAAAAAAAGTAAAGAAACTAATTTTATATTTTTAAAATTGAAAAAAAAAGAAAAAAAAAAGAAAAACCTCTCCAACGAAATTGATCACTTTTTATGTTTCCTTTAAAGTCAATGATTTTTTTGAATAACCCAAATTTTAATGTAGTCGTTTAAAATCGCCATTGAATACCTCCAAATTTGAACTTTAAAAAGTTTGAATTAAATAAAGAATTTTATAAACTTGTATAAAATCTAAGCTTTGAAACTTCTTTAAAATCTCAATTCAATACACCCTAACATACAACACTACTAGTTGAACAACTCAGCTTGGAATGAATTGGCTAAAACGCTCATATCATATTTGCAATTGAAGGAGAACTACCTGTTTATTATTTTATACTTTTGTGCCAGTGAGAACAGATTCAACATTAAGGGCTATAAAGTCTATTGAAAAATTCGACCAACCAAAAAAATAAAAACAATGGGTTTTCAGTTGTTGCAGAGAAATTGGATGATTTAAAAATGGAAAAAAGAAATTGATATCGTATAAAACAATAATATATATACATCATGCTGTCCATATGAGGACACGACAAAGAATCACGTTGTCCGTCCGGCGAATCGGCGTGCTTTTATACTTTCCTTTGTTTATAGCACCTTGTTTAGTGCTTTTGCAGTCATTGACCTTGCTGCATTTTCCAGATGCTATGTTTTCTTCTGTTTTGCTTTCTTCTTCTTCAAATCTTTGCTGGTTTCTTCTGAAATGACATCTGGGTGGAAAATGAAGCAGTATTGGCTAGGTCTGAAACACACAGAGGCCCGAATCATCAATGACCATCGTCAACTGCCATTGTCAACATGTATGCGGTGGAGTTTCTTTTTGTTGACACCGGATTACGTCGAAATGCAAATGGGTTGGTTTTTTTTTTACTACTCTCTCCTTTCTTTTTCTCTCTCTCTTTCTTTTCTGATGATCAAATTCTGTTTCAAATCTTGTTTAAGTCCCATATGGATTCATCACCAAAACCAGAACATTTTATCACTTCTGCTCACCCACTGAACTGAGAAACTGAGATAGCCCTAAAAAGCTATGAATTAGCCTCTATCCGTTGATTCATTGTGACCCTTGTAAATAGCCGACCTAACTCACTTGATTTATTAGTTTTTGCAACTCAAAAACAGAGACTTTTACTTGTTCCCATTTCTTCAAGAAAAGTAGCACCTGGGCTTTTACCCCACTAGGCTTTGGGAGGATGGGCTTACTCTTTCAATTGTTGGTGCGTTTTATTTTTCCATCTTTGGGCCCTTGTCCTAGAAAGGACAAAAATAGCATGTATCTTGCGGTCGCATGAGACACTATTAACGTAATTAGCCCGTTGTTTATTGGGGAGCGACTAATGAGGTGTTAGAAGAATATTTGATGACGCCAATCCCGACATGATTTCTTTATGATGGTGAGATACTCCTCAATAGCTACGCTTTAAACACCTCATTATAGTTTTATTAGCCACCATATCTGGCGGCCGCATTTCACTCTCCATATCTTCTTCCATTCAGTACTCGCCGTCACAGAGTGGTTTTCTAGTGGTGGGTAAAGAAACTCAGAATTTGTTTTCTAGTTTGTCACTTCCATTATTTAGTTACTCGTTTTACCAAACTCGCTTGTTTTTTCTTCCTTTTCGTTTGCGTGTAACAGCAATTCTATGTCTATGGCATCTGTTCGGCCTGTAAATCGGGATGATATTGAGGATGGCTTTGGCCCGCATGCACCGTCTAGCGGTAAAGGCTCACAAGTCCTTCACACCAACCCACAAGCTAAGAGCCAGAAGAAGACTAGGAAAGCGTAAGAACTCTATTTTATTTATTTATTATCTTTTTCTGATTTAGATCAGGTTCAAGTGTTCAAGTGTTGATTCATCACGTTTTCTTTAATGCATTGTCAATGTTAGTGGGTTTTGAGAAATTTACGTGTTTGGGATACAGCTTTTTTGTGAGAACTAAAAGATAGCTTTGAAAATAAGAAGACAATAGAATTGTTGAACTGAACTTGTTATTCATTGACTGAAACATGCTCCTTATAGAGGAGCATACAAACAACTAATTAGTAAATAAACAGGAACAACGAAAACACGTCTAACAAACTCCATCCACTAGAAGGATTCCTAAAGACCAGGAAAGGAAATGACTCCTATAAAATAGGAACTAACAATTATTCTGTAGAAAACATAATTAAGATAAATCTCAACATCCTTCCTTAAACTGAATGTCATAAGACATCAGTTTAAATAAAAAAAACATAAACGCATCACAGCTGCTATTAAACAATATCCTTGGCAGAGCAAATTCCCAACTTCTTCCTGAGCTTCAAGAACACTGGCAACTTGAGAGGTTTGGTTAGGATATCTGCAGCTTGGTCTTCACTTTTACAAAAGATCAAATCAATGGTACCATCATTACACAGATCACGTAGGAAATAAAACCTCACATCTATATGCTTACTCCTGCCATGCGAAACTGGATTTTTGGACAGCTTATTATCACAGAACATTGGTGTTGATCTTGCTGGAAGCAGCCTCCTTAACCAAACAGTTTGGCATGCACAAGATGCTGCAGCAACAAACTCTACTTCAATAGTCGATAAAGTCACAATTGGCTGTTTCTTTGAAAACCAAGATACAGCTGCTGATCCCATTGTAAAAACATGTCCTGATGTGCTCCTTCTATCATCCAAGTCTCCAGCGTAATCGCTGTCGCTAAAGCCAATCAAACCATCCTTTGTACCCTTTCTATAAAGTATGCCAAAATCAGAAGTTCCTTTTAAATAGCGGAAGATCCTCTTTGCAGCAAGTAGGTGCAGACTTGTAGGACATTCCATATAACGACTGATGAGACTGACTGCATGCATTACATCTGGCCTGGTGGCTGTGACATACATCAAACTTCCTACAATTTGTTTGTAGAGGGTGCTGTTTACTTTCTCTCCTTCAGGATCCTTTGTTAGCTTCAAACCACATTCAGTAGGAGTGCCAACAGGATTGCAATTTGACATCCGAAACCTGTCCAAAATAGTATGAACATCTTCTTTTGGGATATGAATATCCCAGCAGGAGATTGCTCTACTTCAATGCCAAGGAAGTAGTGCATCAAACCAAGATCAGACATTTCAAATTCTGCCACCATAGATTTCTTAAAAACATCAATCATAGTCATATCACTGCCTGTATAGATTAAATAATCTACATACAAACAGACAATAAGAATTTTTCCACCAGCACCAATTTTACTAAACAACGTGTGTTCATACGGACACTTTTGAAAACCTTCTTTAGCAAAATAAGCATTTATACAGCTGTACCAAGCTCTAGGTGCTTGTTTCAGCCCGTATAATGCTTTTCTCAACTTGTATACCTTCCCTTCCTTTCCGAGCTGCACATATCCAGGAGGTTGATCGACACAGACTTGTTCCTGTAAGCTCCTATGTAGGAATGCTGATTTCACATCCAATTGAAAGATGGGCCATGAGTTTTGTGCTGCCAGTGAAAGTACCAGTCTGATTGTATCCATCCTAGCGACCGGAGCGAACACTTCATTATAGTCAATGCCATACTTCTGCTTATATCCTTTAGCCACCAGCCGTGCCTTGTATTTGTCAACTCCACCCTCCTTGTTCAGCTTCGTTTTAAAGACCCATTTTACACCAATCGACTTCTGCCCTTCAAGAAGATCTGTCAAATCCCATTTGTTATTTCTCTCAATGGATCTAATTTCCTTCATCCATGGCTCTTCGCCATTTGGTTTCTTTGTGAGCTTCTTGAAAAGTTATAGGATCAGAGTCTGTAAACAGTGCAAAATAAGTCAGTCCATCTTCAGATTGATCATCATCACTAACCTCGTAATCCATCATCCATGCTGGCCTTTTCTTTGTGTGTTGGGGTCGAAAACTAGATGGCTGGCCTTCATTAGAGGGCTGCAATTGCTCTTCAGTTTCTTTGCTTGCTGCTTCTTCATACAAAATAACAGAAATCTGCTGCTGCTGCTGCTGCTTTGAGTCTTTATCTGTCCAGTCCCATATTGTTTCTTCATCAAATAATACATCACGACTGATGATGATCTTCCTGGTGGTGGGATTGTACAATTTATAGGCCTTTGAGTGCTCACTAACCCCAAGAAAAATACACTTTTCTCCCTTATCACCAAGCTTCTTCCTCTTCTCATCAGGAACGTGAACATATGCTATACAACCGAAAATTTTGAAGTAATTTACAGCTGGTTTGTGACCATTCCAAGCTTCTTCAGGCGTCATGTTTTTGACAACAAGAGTCGGACTTCTATTTACGATGTGAATACACCAATTTACTGCTTCTGGCCAAAACGTTTTTGGAACACCACAAATTTTCAGCATGCTTCGAACCATGTTCAAGATTGTTCGGTTCTTCCTTTCACAAATACCATTTTGTTGTGGTGTATATGGTGCCGTTAGTTGCCTTTGAATTCCATGTGTCTCACAGAAATCCTCAAATTCTTGTGAGATGAATTCTCCACCACGATCAGTTCGAAGAACTTTTATATTTCTTCCGACTTCGTTTTCAACAAGGGCTTTAAAGCTTTTAAAGGCTGAGAAAGCTTCAGATTTTGCCTGCAAGAAATACACCCAGGATTTTCTACTGTAGTCATCAATGAACGTAATGAAATACCTCTTGCCACCATTGGAAGTTGGATTGATGGGTCCACAAATATCTGAGAAAATAAGCTCCAAAGGATTTTTGGCTCTCCATGCTTTTCCTTTCGGAAAAGTTTCACGATGCTGCTTCCCAAGAACACATTCTTCACAAATTTGAGTTGGACAATCAATGTTTGGAAGACCTCTCACCATGTTCAGCTGTTGTAGAATCTTCAATCCCTTGAAATTTAAGTGGCCATAACGATAATGCCACAACCAAGCTGTCTCCTTCACTTTGGCAGAAAAACAAGTCTGGCCCACACTTTGAATATGCAGAGGAAACATACGATTTGGTGTCATTTTGACCTGTGCAATGAGTCCCTTCTTTGAATCTTGAATCTGACACATTCCTTCTTTAATTGTGATCTCATAGCCTTTTTCCTGAAGCTGCCCCACACTTAATAAATTGCTTTTAAAATCTGGGACATAGAAAACACTAGAGATGGTTTGTGTAGTGTTATCCTTAGTCCAGATATCAGACACTCATACTGTTGCAGCTTTGAGATACAGCTTTTTATCATTTGGTGTTTCCTTCTGAAAACATGCATCATTGGTGTTTGCAAAATTACTTCATAGGTCTTTGGTATTCATATGCTTTCTGTAGTGTTTCTGTTAATTAGTTGTTTGATGCTTTCTGTATCCTCGCGGTATGTCCAACAACAATAAGTGCATGAATTGTGGATATCATCAACATATTGTATCGCTCTTATTGTGTCTCTCCTTTGTCTTGATAAAAAATTTAATTCAAGTGTTCAACTATTTCCTCTGTATAAGCAGAGTAGAGGAGGTTTTCTCTCATGCAGCTAAAAGGCACATGAATTACTTCAGCTATTAGATTGAAGGTGATGAGAGTGCAGTTGACATTGGGTTTTAGGATTGTCGGACTAATGGCTGAAGTAACTCATCCGAACTCTTGTGCATGAAAGAAAAGCTCGTGAAGGTAGAACCCTTGGTTACCACTCTGTTGTCTTCTAATTTCTGCATTTTCTTCAATGTCACAGCGTTGGCCCTGCCACTTCACACCACAGTCCGCCTTCTGCAATACCGGTGAGTTTTCGCACACATTCTTTCCTTTCTATTTCATAAATTCCAAAATTTATATCTTGCGTGGTTTATTAACTCAGTTTTGTATATGGAATAAAGGTGATATTCATTATCTACATTATGTAATCTATAAGGTACATTCTTGTTCTCACAGTTTTGCTTGGTTAATCCAAGAAAGATATAGTTTTGGTTGAACTAATATTCTGAATAATTACTTTCCTGCCTGCCTTGTATACATGTATTCCTGGTTCTACAAATTTTTTCTATTACTACTTGCTTGCGCTTGTTGTGTACTTGTAGTCTCCAAAAGATGTTCCGAATAATTATCATATTTGTAAAAATAATGATTTAATTTGTACATGTTATGATTCAACATTTCTCCTTTTTAAAATTATTTTCTGGGTTGTGTATATCTCGACCTTGTCTATTCAGCCTCCACAAACTAGTATTCAGGAAGGACTTGCGACGAATCCGATTTCAAGTGTTTCAAGTGGTACAGAATCACGTGCTGGTCATGTTGAGCCACAAGTTCTTAAAAATGCCCCCACAGAAAGTTCCCCTGGAACAGGAAGTACATCAGACAACCAAAGGTTCACTGGGAAAGGTCACAGAATTATGGAAAAGTAAGAAGCTTTATTGATTCATACCTCTCCTTTAACCATTTTTCAGCTGATTTTGAGAAAGTTAGTCCTTTGAAACCTAATTTGGTGTTTAATATTAACTGTACCTGATATTTCTCATCTCTTGCTCTATTCCGTATTTTTTGTGGTTGTTTAATTAAGAAAGCTGCAAGAGTAATAACTAGCTAACTGTACGTGAAATTCATTGATACCACTCTAGGTCTACTTCGTTGTCGGTGTTTTTAAATGAACTGCTTTGGTTTTTATATGCTTTATGCTGTATTCATGTTAATTGGCTACTGATCTTTTTCTGATTTGGGACCTTTTGTTATTACTGTGTGGCTGTGTTTGGTGCCTATGATTGGATTGGATTGGATAACTCACTAGATTCCAGGTATGTTGAAGGAAGAAATGGAGGCCATCTTCCACACTTGGTCCACGTTGGAGGTAGAGGATGGATTAGTAATGAAGGAAACCTTATAACTTCCCACACGATGAAAAATCCTTCTGCTCTACCTTCATTTCTTATTTCAACATACCTTGAATCTAATAAGGTATCCAATCCAATCCTAGGCAACAAACGTGGTCTACGCTTGTAAATTTTTTGTAGTGTACTGTGTACCAGGTCACTTTTATGTGCGTTGACATTATGGCACCAAGAATTTCTCATGTAATTTTCCAAAATTATCATTTTTTCCATTTCTTGTTGTCAACTATGCCTCTGCAGAATCACCAAGATGTTCAAGAAGTTGAAACAAAAGCTGGCACGTTAGACTCAAAAGGGCTTGCCTGAGAAAAAGAAGATTCAACATTTTTACGGCATTTCTTAGCATCTCATGCAGTTTTGAGGAGAGTTCCAGTTTTGATTACTGGAGTTCATTCTTGTGTTTAATTTCTCATTTGACATTTTTAGTACAGAATCCCTTACAAATATACTCCTGGATGTTTAATGTAGTTTGAAAAGGGAGAGCATATTCATAATTTGCATATGCTCTTTGGGGTAAATCAAGGAGTATGAGTGAGGGTTAAGATTACCATATGTGTATTTGAAAATATTTTCTACCTGAAAATAAGTTAGATCATCACTAACCGTTTAGATAAATTTGAATTTCAGATTTTAGCAATTTGAAGAGCTACTGAATATACCATCGTTCCATTGCTTTCTTTCTTTGTTTTATTTTTTTAGGGCAATTACAGAAAATTCCCAAACTAAAGACAACTCTATCTTATCTCTCTCCCACCACCATCCCCAAGCACCTTCATCCCTCCGACAACAACACCGACCCCCTAAAAGCTGCAGCCCCCCACCCCTACCAGATCCATGTTTTGTTTTGAGCCTTTTTTTCATAGTTTTTGAGGGGTGAACATCATACATTGAATTAAATTTAAGAAGCCGTGGTTCAGAATTCAGATGCTGGGATTTAGATTGGGACCCCGAACCCAAGTTTGCACCTAAACCCCGAATCCCAAGCTTCAGACCCACATACAGACCCCGTACAATGAGTTTGACTTACCGTTTTCAGCATTTTCAGAAATAGAATGATGCATATGTGATCTGAAACCAAGTAATAAAAATCACGAACGGCAAAAAACCTTAATAAGAAAACTCAGCTGCAAAGGAATATTTGCAATCATTTCTGCAGCTAGGAAGCATGAAGCGATGTGACTGAGAAAACTAATGTGTAAGAGTAATTTCGTTTTAAAATTTGTTTGGACTGGTTAGACTCTATACAGGTGGAGGTGGTCTAGTAGAAGCCAAAATCCAACACAATCATCCGAATCCAATTCACCCTGGATTGCAAGGAAGTGCAAACCTCCACAATCCTTCTTTGCTGCTTCCCAAGCTTCAGCTTTACTTGTTGTTTCAGGAGTTTTGTTGTAGGTAGCATAAATATATCATCCAGAAATTCCAACAGAAAGAATCAAGCGAGCCCGTGACAAATCGGCTTCAATTGAACAAACTTCCAACCCATTCATCCAAGCTGCAACAGTTTATAGAAAGATGTGATTATGATCTCTTACGGTTAGAGGAACACCAGAAAATTGTATAAGACACAACAGGAATAAGATAGCAGATTCAAGGAGAACGTATCACAATATCCCATGAAGGAACCAAGTTTATCACTACCACTCTAAGGGTAGAATAACACTGGCCTGATCAAAAATTGGGTCTATGTCCATGTAGGATACTGTGATCTTGTCAAGGAACTTCACATGGTAAGTTCAATCTGGACTACAAATTCAAATTACAGTTCACTCGACCAATGGTTTATATTAACAATCTAGCAACATAACATGTTAGGCTATCTGTACGAAGAACATCTATCCAAAGATATTTGCAGTGTATAGATAGAGTGAAAATAATGCATAAGAAGAAAGAAATAATTATCTGGATATAGAAAGACCGGAAGATGATATTGGAGAGAATGTACACCGCTAGAGGTTTAGCACGTGAAGATGCAACAGCCAATCCTGGAATCAATGTCTTGTCGTCAATTTCAATCCCCAACAAATCCAAATCTAGACTCGCACCAAACACGAGGTTTGAGTCCAAGGATGAGATTTCCTCTTGAACAGCTGAAAACAGGAGTTAGATTTAGTGTGGAAACAGGAAATGTTAAAAAGAAATATTGGATGGTTAGGGCAGGTGACAGGATGTGAGTTGTTATGTCTGTCAAGACCCATAAATCTTCATTAGCAAGTCCTTTACCTGAAAAGGGCAATTGGACAAAGGCCCATTTCTCCCCAACAAGATTTTCTGGAAGTTCCATTGGGAATGGGTTATCTACTGCAAGGAGTGGCTTAGATCCTTTCTGGAAACCAGGATGGCGTGTGTATACAGTCTCGTAGCGTTCTTCCAACCATAAAAGTAACGAGAGACACTGAAAGAAGCAAAGTTCCAAGACAATAAGTAGACAGAGCATAGCAGTTTTACCAGAAAATCAAAGCCAGCTCCATTACTACACTAATGTACACTAGTTCAAAAGACATGCAAGTTCTGCATCTGTGTTGTAGTATCACCACAATTGAACGTTACATATGATTTGAACGTCCATTGTAGTGTCTTGTTAACATAGGCTCCAAAAAAGGTGTGAACAATCATCGGTAATAATCTGTGTTTTATATCATTAAGTAGAACGAAATACTCGGATTAAGGGATTTCAACTACTTGGGATTGGAGAAAAAATCCATGTCAATAAGTGATGCAAAACGGAAGAGAAACTAGAAGAATAGAGCCTCCACAAGGAGAAAGGACACTCTCAGTGAGACAAACATATACTAAATTTATCTAATGCTTACTACATTTAACCTCATCCTCCATTCTCATGCTCCATCATTATAGAGCCTACATTAGAGTTCACAAAAATATCTACTTAGACCGCTGAGCAAGAGTGTTAAGCACAGATAAGTCTTACCACTAATGTAGTCCAATACATCAACACAATACAAAGGGCATTTCTTTCTGGTTATAGTTTTTAAACAAAAGAAAACAATCAACATCAATTTTTCCAAAAGAGAGAGCTGGCTAAATGCCAATAGACGATTATGTTACGTACCAATCACCAGATAAAATTCATGCAAATCTTCAGTATATTTCTGTAGCAGAGAAGGAAATAACAAGCGTATTTGAACATTTCAAAACAAAACAAAAGAATAAAGAAGAACCTTCAACTCTGTACCGGCCTTTTAAATTCTCTAGGCTATTATCAGCTGAACTTTCTTAAGTTACTTGATTAGTAAAAATGTCCTCAGACTTAGTTGTGTGATTGAAAAAATGCTTTCGCTATCCATACAAGTTCCGAAAATTATACAATTGATAAGGAAAAAACATACTAACCCGTTTACTGGGAATGGGTTTTATACCAAGCTCGTTGCACGCTTTTGTTATAATTGTCTGCATCTGTGACCTATAATCCATTGAACAAAACGCAATCATACGAATTGAACCATTCCCAAGTGACATGGTTTCAAGTATGCACAATCCAAGAAAGCACACATAATGCAAAAACAAATTTTGTAAACACATGTTAAAGAAGAAAAATACATACGTACGTATGTGTACAATACCTATATTATATGTTTGCTTCTTTTTTTTTTAAACGTGTATTTTACCGAGTCTTTAAAACGTGTATGGAAAACATAAGTATTATTGAAAAATATGTACATACTTGTATAATACGAGTATTAAAAGGGAAAATGCTAAGTTCTTTATATGGGTAATAACTCTAGAAAAGTAAAAAATCAAAAGGAGAAAATAAACAAGAAAAATACGTACGTGTACAATACTTGAATTGTATGTTTGCTTTAAAAAAAGTGTATTTTACCGAGTCCTTATGACGGATACGGAGAACGGAAGTATTATTGAAAAATACGTACATATTATTAAAAAAATAAGTATTATTGGATGACATTTGTTAGAATCTTATCATAAAGTTTGATAAATTTTTATAAACTTCTATAAATTCGAAATAATAGTGGACCATGATGCTTGTGATATTGGTGGTAGAGATGGTAGAAGTATCAATGGAATGAAGGAAACATGCATCTAATGATTTGAAAGGACCCGCCTCGAATTTCTCAAAATCCGAGACGAATCCTGTGGAAATTCCCGATATCACCCTGATGTCAGGCCCACTTCTAAAGCTATACCCTTTTTCCCAAAATGGAATAAGGGTACGAGACTTTCTGCCAAAATTTCGGCAGAGTCTCCCCTGTAAATTGAACATTGCCCAGAAATTCAACCTGCATAAAAACACATTTAATATCCACAACTAGCAGCATGCACAATATAATTTCATGCAATGCACATAAACGGCCTTCGGCCTTCTAATAATTCTCAACTACCAAGCACGCTAACAAATCAATTCATGCCTTAAACAAGGCAAACGATAAATTCAAATATAAATTATGACTACTAATTTTCAACATGCATCTTTCAACTTTTCCAATCCCAATATACGAGGTTTTAACTTCCTAACACAATCAGATTTATGTTCGCAGTTGCACCTAATAACCTTATGTAATGACCCAAACCTAAAATTCATATTTAATTAGTAATTTATTATGCGGAAAGACAATTTTGCCCTTTGACTAAATTATGAACTCAAAGTTGACTTTTTGACCGAAAAGGAATTTGACAATTCCACATACACCGTTGCGTGGAGCACGACGACACGAGTTCATAGACACGAAGTGAGCTCGAATCGGAGTTTTAACGAAGAAAATACGATTAAAATATCACGAGGGGCAAAATGATAATTAGGAAAATCAGATTTTTTTTATAAACCTCAGCTTCTCTCTCTCTCTCTCCCTCTCCCGTTGCCTTCCTCAGTCGTCACCTTCCAAGCACCATAACTCCCGCCACCGACCACCTCTGCCCCTGCCGTCGGCGCCAATAGAACCAGCTCGGTTCCGTCTTCAAGCCCCGACCACTCTCCGCTGCCAGCCGCCGCTGTAGTCGCCGGATTCCGTCCAAAAACGAGTCGGTTTTGTCAAAACTTCGAACCGTTCGTTCTCCTTCAATTCTACTCCAAATTTGTCGAGTAAGGTATGGATTTCTACCTATTTTCCGTGCTCTAGCTGATGGTTGGGTAGGTTTGCATCGATTTTGACCGTAGCTAGCTCAGTTTGCAAATTGAAATTCGGCCGACTTTCGGCCTCCGTGTTCGGCCACTTCCGGTCAATTTTTGGGGTTGGTCCAAGAACAAAAGTGGTTCCAAATATGGTGTTATACCTATTATAGGAGTTTGGAGCCTTGGTTTTGAGATTTTCCGGCGATGCGTTATCGCTTTGGACACCCATCGCTGCCGGCGCGTGCGGCGGCGCGTGGGCTAGGGTGGTGCAGTGACGCTGTGTTCTGATGCGATCCTTAGGTTGTCACGAGCGCATAGGAATTCGCGGATCTCAATTTGGATACCGTTTGAGCCTCGAACGGATTTTCCATATTGTGCGATTATCGGGTTCAATACTGTTGAGCCGTTGGATCGTAATCAATTTCAGATATGTTGTTCTAGATAATTTTAGAAACGTGTAGGATTCGACGGATCGTGAATCGGTGTCCCGGATACTCCGAAATCGCGAACCCTAGGACTAGGGTTTAGAAATTATGCGATTACAAGATTGTGATCGATCCGACCGTCCGATTGACACCAATACCCTCGGGACATGTGCCCTAAATATATTGGACCTTCTAGCGGCATCCAGATCATATTGTGAGGTCATGGACCCGTGGGGTTCCGGATTGATTTTTGGACTTTAACGCTTTTTGAGTCCCAAGATATCGCGAAACTATCCCACGTGGAAGGAA